>NC_056744.1:125065362-125217862 GCF_019279795.1 Protopterus annectens | reverse complement strand
ACAAGAGGGGTGGCTCTGTATTACAATGTGTTGAAATGGTTGAAGCATGAATTTTAATAGAAGAGAAGGAAAGGCCCTTGTGAAACGTCTCTGTTAAGTATTGAAGAATATGTGGTAAGCTGGGCACTGTTGTGCCCATCCCCTGAGACTGGCTCCAGGAACAGTATCTTTTCCACTTTTCAGCATACGATGTTCTAGTGCTAGGCCTCCTTGCTTCCAGAATGACATCCCACACTTGCTTACTGAGGGATGGTATATGGAGAGCTCAGGTAATTAGCCAGGCTGCAAGGTTCAGGATTTGAAGATGGGGGTGCAGAATCTGGCCCTCCTGCTAGGACAGAAAATTAGGAGTCTGAGGAAGGTGCCATGGTTCCAACAGTGACACAATATGCAAGAGGGGGTACCACTGTTGTTGTGGCCAGTCTGGTCCAATGAGTATTGTCCTTGGTTTGTCATGTTTGATGTTTAGTAGAACTTTCGAGAGGAGAGGCAGAGGGGGAAAGGCATAAACTGAGAGGCTTTCCCAGGTGAAGGACAGGGCATCCACTGTCCAAGCTTGTCTGAGGGGAGTCCTTGTGCAGAATTTGTCCAATTGGTAGTTCTGAGGGGAGGCAAACAGGTTCATCTCTGGGCTCCCCCATTTGTTTATCAACATGTTGAATATCTTTGGTTCCAGTTTCCACTCGTATGGGTCCATGAGATTTCTGCTTAGGTCGTCTGCCAATGAATTTAGCTTGCCTGGCAGAAAATGACCTTATAGGTGCACTTGGTAGTTCAAAGCTGTGTTCCACAGAGCCATGGCTAGTCTGCAGAGAGGGTATGAGTGGGTTCCCCCCTGCTTGTTTATGTACCACATAACAGTGGTGTTGTCTGTCTTTACCAATAATTGCCCTTGAAGAATGTGGTCCATGAAGGCTGTCAGAGAATTCTGTACAGCTAACATTTCTTTTTGATTGATATACAGGTGCATTTGACTCTGGTTCCATTTGCCCTGAATGCACTGCCCGGTCAAGTGAGCCCCCCATGCATAGTCTGATGCGTCTGTTGTTAGGGTTTGGGCTGCAGGGTGTAGAGTGAATGGCAGTCCCTTGTTGTGGTAGCAGGCCTCTGCCCACCAAAGGAACTCTGTCTTTATACAAGGAATGATAGGAATCCTTGATTCCAGGTCCTGAGAATGTTGACTCCATAAGCTTTTTAGATACCATTGTAGTTTCCTCATATGCAGTCTTGCATATGGAATTAGTAGAATGCAAGAGGCCAAGAACCCCAGGGCTTGCAGAATTTTCCTTGCAGATAGCTGGGTCTTTGTGGCCAGTAGTTTGAAGTAGGCTGTCAAATAAACTTGTTTCTCTGGCGTGAGGTAAGCCATCTGGGAAGTTGTGTTCAAGCTTGCTCCCAGGAATACAATTTGTTGGCAGGGTACTAGATGAGATTTCTTTACGTTTATGGTGTACCCCAGTGAGGTTAGCAGTTTCTTTACAAATGCCAGATGTTTTAATAGCAAGTCCTGATTTTCTGCCTGAATTAGACAATTGTCCAGGTATGAGTATATTTGAATATTTCTTTGCCTGCAGAATGCAATGACATGAGCCAGGCAATTTGTGAATAGCCTGGGCGCAGTAGATAAGCCAAAGGGCAGTGCAGAGAACTGATAATGTATGTAGCCTGCTCTGAAGCGTAGGTATTTTCTGCAAGATTCCCTTATTGGGATGCACAGGTAAGCTTCCTTTAAGTTCAATGTTGCCAACAAGGCATTTCTGCCTAGCATGGGAAGCAGTTAATGAAGAGTCAGCATTTTAAATTTTGGGATTACCAAAAAGGTGTTTAGGATAGACAGGTCCAGGATAGGACTCCAGGAGTTGTCTTTTCTGGGTACCAAGAAAGGTCTGGAGTAAAACCTTGTCCCCATTCCTCTGCTGGGACAGGTTGAATAGCCCTGATATTTAGAAGAGAGAGAACCTGCTGTTGAGCCCCTGCCCACTGATTTGGGGGTAGGTCTGGCCAACCGTTTGGGATTGGTAAGGTGTGGAAGTGGAATCTCTATCCTTGGGAAAACTATAATTAAAAACTATTTGTCTTGGGTAATGAGTTCCCAGTTTTTTTGCATGCAGGGCGATCTTTCCCCTAAAAGTCAGTTGAGCAGGGCTCGGAAGGTTTAAGGTTAAGTCATTGTGACAGTTTACCATAGGGGGGTGTCTTACTACTTTCAGCTTTGGAAGTGGGAGCCCCCTCACTGCTTAGGCCTGTGTGTACCTTGAGACTGTAGCCTAGGTGGTCTGCTGTTCCTGGGTTTGGACTGAGAAGGCCTGGAAGAGACAGGAAAGGACCACTTCTTAGAAGTCCAATGCCTACTAAATCTGGGAAGCTGTACTTGCAAGAAATCTTTAACAGTTTGCATAGATTCAGCTTTTTCCTCCATCTTTTTGAGTGCTACTTCTGCTTTGTTGCCAAACAGGCGGTCTTGGTTTAAGGGAGCATCCAGTAATTTAGTTTTAACATGATCTGGCAAAGTTTGCCCCTTAAGCCAAGCATGCCTTCTAAGAACAGACCCAGTGACAGCAGCCCTGCAAGATGCCTCTAAGGAGTCAAAACCACATTGCAAAGTAGGTTTACCAACTTGTTCAGCAGAATCCATTAAATCCTACAATTCTTTATTTTCAGCACAAACAGGAATCAACATAATTTCTGTTTAAGTAATCCAATAATATGCTGCTGATACTTTAACATATGAAACTGGCAATTTAAGGCCCTAATGGCCAAAGTGGCAGAAGTCTATACCTTCTTACTCCATCTGTCCAGGGCCCTGGAATCTTTATCAGAGGGGGTAGGGTTTTTGGCAGTAGTAGCCTTAATGCCTTTGGGTCCCTGTGAAATGGTCTCTGGGTCCGCAGTAGGATTCTTAAAGAGGAACTTTTGAGAGCCAGGTACTCTTAATACATGTCAGGTTTCCTGGGAGCCGGAGGTAAAATGTCTGGGGCCAGGCTAGATTCCAAGAAGGCATCATCTACAATGACCAGTACAAGAGGGATAGCTAAAGGCCAGTGTTGAGGTAGGAGCAAGAATTCCCTAAGCCTCTTTCTGGAGTCAGAGTAATCTTGGGTTTCCCAGCGAAAATGCTTCCTAAGAGTGTGCACAAAGCTTCACCAAAAGAGAAATCTTCTGGAGGGGAAGCAGAGGGACTGGAGTCCTCTGCATCAGAATCCTCATAGGTAGATAAGGGCAAATCTTGGTCATTAGAGGAAACAGAAATTTCAGAATCCTGATCAGAATAATCAGAAGGAAAATCAGTTCTAGGTCTCTTACAGGGAGAAGGCTGGCTTTCCCCAATTAAAGTAATAAGGTCTTCAGCCAGTCTTCTTTATTTTTTTAGGTATATGGGCCTGACCATGCGGTTTGGATGTCTGTTTTCTAGGCGTGGATCGAGTTTTAGGCCTTGAAGAAGAAAATGGCATTGGTTTGATATGCAAGTCAGTAGGCCTGAATACACCCTCAGAAGCCGGTGCATGCACAGCAGCTCTGGACCCATCCAAGGCAGAGACATCCGCAGGTTCCATAGTCGAAGCATCTCGCAGCATACCGGACTCCGAATGGGTCTCAGTAGAGGCCTGCGAATCTAAAGTAGCAGGTATCAGGGGCTGCAAAAGAGCCTCACTAAGTACCGGCGAACTGGTGACTAGCTTAATGGAAGTGTTGTCAGCAGCTTTGGACCTATGCAGTTTGTCTTTGTCTTTATCTTTATGTTTTTTCAGAATGTCCGTAGTTGGATGGCTTGCCAAAGCCATTTCTGGATAATTAAACAGAGTACCGAAATAGTCTGATGTGAAAATGAACAGACGAATAGTTCAAGGATTGAATAAGGCACAAAACCGACCGTGAAGGACATTGCGGTCTGGGCCTAAGGAAGGAATGCAATACGAATAAAAATTTTTGTGAGGTATATGCTTTCCACAAGTAATACAATTGTTAACTTTTACTGACATTGGTTAAGAGCAAGAAAAAGGATCCCCAATGGGGTACTTAGCTTTTTTGAAGACTTCGATTCTGAAACTCTAAAACGAAAATTACAGGAGTCAGCCGACCGGCACTTGCGAACTGCTTCTGCTTCGGGCACCGCATGGCAAGAAAGACTGATGTAATGGTTTCGGCTGCATGCTTTACACCCGTGACTACCTGACATCATGGAAAAAGAGACAGCAACCGACGCAGGACCCAAGACTTTGATAATCAGGCTGGTTGAGAACTACCTGCAAGCAGATAACCCAAATGAAATGACCAACAGTGAAACACAAAGAACATCAACGCACTATCTGAAACCCACACCCCCCGATGTGGGATCCTGCGAAGCTCCCACCCCCCCTAAATATATATACCAACACGGGGATTACACTACAGTGGAGAAAGAGCATAATACCCACATTGGGCAAGTGTTGACTTGCCCTGGGAAAACTTAAGCGGTTCAGTACTTTAACTTTTGTGATTGTCGTCTCGGTATTTATTATTTATCTTCGGGATTCTGAAATTATAGGATTTAGAAGTAGATCTATAAAGATATAGATTATATATATATATATATATATATATATATATATATATATAGGTCGGTCTCACACATATACCACACACACACACACACACACTAAACTCTGTTAACTAGCACCCATGGAGATTGGTAGATGCCCGACAACTGCAGTTTCTATTTCTTAAGAGTTACTATTACAAATAGGCCTGACTAACATTGCACCCTATACTATTTGTTTAGTTTCTTCTCAGGTTGTGGAGAGAATGAATTTATTCCTATCTTCCTTTTTAAAACTCTAAAAATGTAAGGTATGCTTCTGCGGTGGGAAAACAAAGTGCAACGTATGAAAATTGTACTGCATTTCTTCAATTTTTTTTTTTACTTCTGGATAACATAGTTTACTATACACATATATAATATATATATATATATATATGTATTACACACATACCAAAACAATTAAGTCCAGCACTAACAAGGAAAATGAAAAACTTTTTTCCTAAAAGTTAAAATGGTCAGGAGAGAAAAATCCATTAGCAAACTGCGGATCTTCTTTGGTGCATGACAAAAGTAAAACACCAAAGAATATGCATGGAAATAGTAAATTCACACACCATGTAACTCAAACTGATTAAACATTTAAAAATGTGTCTATTTAAAAAAAAAAAAAAAAAAACAGGCAAAAGACGTCTAACTGTAATAAATACACAATTTTAATAAACTATTGTTGCTTTTAAAGAACTAAATCATTTTTTGCCCAAAAATAAGTAAATAAATGAATTAAATAAGTGAATGAATTCAAAAATACAAAAATATATGAAAAATAAGAACCAAACTGAATTGGGTCCAGTGTCTGTAGTTTACCAATGCCCTTGTTGATCATTTCCATAACAATTCCTTCCATAAATTTGCATACAAGACTTGTCAAACTGAGGGGTCTGTAGTTCCTGGGGTCAGCTGATGGTCCAGCCTTATGAAGAAGAATGACTGTTGTGGCCCTCCATTCACCTGGCACAGAACCTGTTTTGAGGCTGTAGCTGAAGAGTCCTTCAAGTAATGTTGTTAGGTCATGTTTTATGCTATTTAGGAGGCAACCAGAAATATTGTCAGGGCCCACTGAAGCACTGTTTTAGCTTTAGTGAGCACCTCCAGGACCTGCTCCCTGTTGACAGCTATGGGATATGCTAGAAGGGATTGCACAGGTGATATTGGGAGGTGAAGTTAGCTATAGATGCATCAGCCAGTAGATTTGTTATGCCACCTTGGTCAGTGAAGGTTGTGGAATTTACTACTAGTTCTGCACACTGCTGAGTATTACCTTTAAGGTTCCTGACATAGCTGAAGAAGGCTTTGTAACAGTCTTAGCCAGGGAGGCTTTCTTGACCTTATAATTTGTATGGCTGGCCTTCATTAGACCTCTTAGTTTCTTCTTTAGATGAATCTGACAGCGCTTGTCTAGAGTTGCTCTTTCTGATTTTGGCCATGAATTTTTAAAATACTTCCTAACATTTCATGCATTCATAGGCATATACTAGGCTAATGACCACTAGGGACCTTGTAAGCCTAACTGTGCAACCCAAACGTGCACCACACATTTGATTTATGTGTGTGTGATATACTGACTGCCTATAGCCATGACAGACATAGGAGCCAGACCAAGGGTGAATGTTCAATTTCCCATCCACTGGTCCAAAGTAGCAGTTAAAAAGGGATAGGGAGGAACTTTTTCACAAGGATGGGGGAGCCTGCTCCAGAGAATGGGAATTCGCTGAGAAACATATCTCTCTTCATCATTTCCTGTTTATGTCACATGCAACATTTAGGTTTTTTTTTTTTTATCTAGTAGTTCTGGTGCTGTTTGTTTTGCAGATATGCAAAACATTCATCAAAAGAGGGTCAAGTAATGTCTTGCATGTCAGGCAAAGATCATCTCTCAGAAATCTGTATGATACTTAGCATGTGTCTGGTCAGCTATATACCAAAGGGAGCATTATACACTATGATGGGTCTGATAAGGGCAGAGTACACTACAATGACAACTTCTCTGCACCTAGATGCCATGCCCTTTCTTATAAGTTGAGCAGCATAGAAGGATTTTCATATAACCACGGACACATGCTGGTGGGAGGCTAGGTTACTGTCTACACAAGTTCCCAGATGCCTGTTCATAGGTAGGTACTCGGCTATTGGCTCTAGGGCCTATACAATCCTAGCCAAAAAAGTACCCTGGCTTTCGCCACCCAAGAAAATTATTTTCCTGTGCTCCTGTCAAGCAGAACCATAGAAGTGATCCCCGGGGTGAAGTTCCTATTACCCATCCAATCAAAATTTTTCTTGAAGAGTGCTAATCAGGAGCTCTGTTTGACATAGATAGGTAGTCTGTTCCAGAGTATGGGAAGTCTCTGGGACAGGAATCTCTCTCTCCAGCATGTTCTGTTTATTGTGGTGACAAGTTTAGGTCCCTAGAGAGTGTAGCTCAGAGGGACTGGGATATCTTTAAGTGGAGCATGTCCAACAGCTCTGGGTTTGACATAGCTTTGTATGTTAGGTAGAGATCGCCTCTGAGTAGGTGATATGCGACAGAGTAAAGCTGGAGTTTTCTGAGTCGGTCTGCGTAAGGCATTTTTTGAGGCCAGTAATCCTCTTTGTGAGGTATTTTTGTGGCCTTTCCAGTTGTTGTAGATGTCTTGTGAGGTACATACCAAAAGGGGCGTTGTACTCTATCATGGGTCTAATGAGTGATGAGTAGAGGGGAACAATTACCTCTTTTTTTCTGGATGAGAAACCTTTTGTGATGAGGTGTGCCATGTAGAAGGATTTCCTGACCACTATGGCGATGTGACTATCAAAGGAGAGACTACTGTCCACCTGTGTCCCAAGGTCTCATCACACTTTCGGTGTTAAGTAGACTACCGCCTATGTGGTAGTTCATGGGTACAGAGTTGTTACCAAAGGAGATGACAGTGCACTTTTTGGCATTGAGCTTGAGACCACGGCTTTGACACCAGGCATCTGCCTCAGTGAGGCCCTTTTGTAGGATGTCCACATCATTAGGAGTTTTGATTATGGCTTCTAGTTTGCAGTCATCTGCGAATTTATTTAGCTAAAGACCTTCTGTATTAGCCTGTACTTCAGAGAAGTAGATACCAAACAGGAGAGGACCCAGAACTGAACCCTGTGGTACTCCACTTGTCACTGGTCTGAAGTCTGATTTGGAGTCTGCTACTTTCACAGTGTGGGGTCTGTCAGTAAGCCAGTTGGCAATCCATCTTGTGACATAGGGATTTATACCTAGTTTAGTGAGTTTATCTATAATTCCAGAGTGGAGGATGGTGTTGCATGCCTTGGCGAGATGTAGATAGGCTTTATGAACCACCTTACCCTCATCTATGGCTTTGGCGACTGCTTCAAAGAAGTCTATCAGCTTTAGGAGACATGATCTGCTTTTACAAACCCGGACTGTGTGGGGCCCAGAGTTTGGAGGTCTCCACTGTCTTTGTTTATGAGTTCCATGACGATACGTTCCATGGCCTTGCAGACCAGGCTCGTCAGGCTAATGGGGCAGTGGTTCTCGGGGTCTGTTGTGCCCCCCCCCCTTTGTGGAGTGAGATAACCGTCGCAGTGTGCCATTCAATGGGCACAAAGCCTGACGTGAGGCTATGATTGAACATGGTACTTAGGTGGGGTGCCAGTTCATTCTGTAGTTCATGTAGAAGGCAGCCTGGGATGTTGTCAGGTCCCATGGATGCTGCGTTCATGGTTTTGGAGAGTGACGTTTTTACCTGTGCAGTGGTGATTACAAGAACTCTGCATTCTTCTGGTACAGAGATGGGCCCTTTAGGGGGTGGGGGGTAAAGTTAGCACTGAACCTATCTGACAGGATGTTGGCAATATCAGTTGGTTCTGTATATTTAGTGTCATTGTGCTGCAATTCAGAGCAGACCTGAGTGTTGCCATTGAGATTTTTGACACAGTTATAGAATGCTTTGTGGTTGTCTTTAGAATCAGTGGCGATTTTGTTTTCATAACTAGCTTTGGAAGATTTTATGAGGGATCTCAGCTTCTTACTGAGGCTGACTAGTGAGTTCCTCCAATCGTGGGACTTTACTCTTTTTTGCAACAGTTTCTTTCTTCTGTTGTAAAGCTTGTTTATGGCAGAAGACCACCAGATTGGCTTCCTTTTTTTTTGGAGGATAGCATGTTTTTTTCTGTTAGGGATAGCATGATCCATGCACTCGTGTACGTGCATTTGTGTAGGATTCAGCAGTCGTACCTCTGTTGAGTGACAACTTTTAAGGGTGCTTGACTATGTTACTCATAGTGGTAGACTTCACAAAAAGTACTATAATGCATTTCTTGATATTGAGTGTTAAGCCATGGCTTTGGCACCAAGCATTTGTCTGTGTTAGTCCTTCTTGAAGGGTATTTTCATCTTGTGGAATTTAATGACTGCTCCCAGTTTGCAATCAGCTGTGAACTTGGTCAGCCAAAGGCTTTTGACTTATGAGAAATAGAGGCCAGAGAGGAGTGGGCCCAGCACAGAGCCCTGGGGACTCCACTGGTGATCAGTCTTTTGTGGAGGTGGCCTCAATGATTCAAACTTCCTGGGTCCTATCCAAGAGCCTTTTTGGCTTGCCTTGGCCTCACTGAGTGAAGAGCAATTGTCTTAGGGCCGCATATAAACTATATAATATAGTCAACTGTTTTGCTGTCACTGACGACCAAAGTCGACCTCCTGACTCCATTCTGGGTGCATTCGAGCAATAAATGTAATAACGAATGCCTGATTATTACTTAAAATTCTAATTCTCTAACATCTTAGTTACGTTATTTTTTTTTTTTTCAGATAAAAAAAATTTGGAAGCCTTGGAGCATAACTTACACAGCTGTTAAGAGAAGCATACTATGCACCTGCATATATTTGTTTTGAAACAGGACAGTGCTTTGCAACAAAAACACAATGCTTCTCCATATTTTTAGAACTTCGTTAAGCAAGAAAACATCAGTGTATAAATGGAAAATTGGAATACATGTTTAAAGTGACAGTACAAACTCTATAGACAAACCCTGGGCAGCTGATATTGGACTGTCTCTGCATTTCAAAGGGACTTCTTGAGTGTGTGTTCCAAAGTGAAGACAAAATGTAATTTTTTGCCACTTTGTTGTAATACTATTGTTCAAATTCATATCTTAACTATTCTCAGTCCACTCCCTGCCCACAGAGAGGTTTACCCTCCAAAGTATGCACCCCTCCAGTAGTCTGGCCATGTATGCACAAGCAGTTCTGACACCAAAGTGAAACATTTCCCCCAAAGGCCTCCTTCAGTAGATTGCCGATGTATATACAACCACTTTGACATCAAAATGAAACCTTTCCACAGGATCCCTCTAGCAGTGTGATTGCTCATGCACAAGCACTGAAATTACACTAAAATGAAACATTACCTCAAACTATCACGCCAGTAGTTTTCCCTCGTAAGCACAAGCAGTTACATGACATCAGAATAAAACATTAGCGCAAAAAAAACCCTCCAGTGGTTTGCCCATGTATGCAAAAGCACTTAAATTATATCAAAATAAAATACTTCCCCCAATGACCCCTCCCATACTCTGCCCATGTATGCACAAGCACTGACATGACACCAAAATGAAACCTTTCCCCTCAATGACCCCTGCAGTAGTTTGCCGAATTAGGCACAAGCACTTAAATGACATGAAAATGAAATACTTCACCCACAACCCCTCTATTAGTTTGCTCATGTATGCACAAACTCTTAAATTGCATCAAAATGAAACATTAAACCAAACAACCACTCCAGTAGTTTCCCCTCGTATGCACAAGCAGTTATATGACATCAAAATGAAACATTAGCTCAAACGAACCCTCCACTAGTTTGCCCATGTTTGCGCAGGCACTTAAATGACATCAAAACACATTTCTCACAACAGCCCTTCCAGTTCTACGCCCATGTATGCACAAGCACTGAAATGACACCAACATGAAACCTTTTTCCAATGACCCCTCCAGTAGTTTCCCCATGTAGGTACAAGCACTTAAATGACATAAAAATGAAATAACACACACACACACACACACAGCCCCTCTTGCAGTTCACTCATGTATGCACAAACTCTTAAATCATACCAAAATGAAACATCAGCCCAAATGACCCCTCCAGTAGTTGCCCATGTATGCATAAGCTAAAAATAATGGACGGACAGAGATCCAAAACCAGGGCCATTTTTTAATTATTGCTCTTATAAATTTAGAAATAACCAGTTACGCATTAAAATGTACTTTCAGAATTATCTGAAGACTCAGACTAAAAGTAACATCTGTCCATAATGATTTACCACAAAACTGGAAATTTAATGAGGGATGAACAAATAATATGAGGTAAAACTCTGGGCATTCTGCAAAACTACAAGACAGTAAAGAAGCCAATCTTCCACACAGCTACTTCTTAAGGGAATTATAAACAAACTGAGGAAGGGACAAACAGCTCTCACTTTGAAGTAAAACAAAGTACAGTTTTGTACCTACCATAAATGTAGATGTCCGAACAGGATAGCATCTGCAGTCATAACAAATGGGTTGTCCTGTCGTCAGGCAGCCCTTCGGTCGGCCGGATTCCAAAGTCTGGGTCCGGCTTCGGCTGATGTCGCACTTCACCCGACGTCATCTCTGCTGGTCTTCGGGTATAAAGGCATCAGCCGACGCCATTTTCCTCAGTGTTTCTTGCCCCAGATGCCAGTTGCCCTCTTGGTAAGCTAAATTTTGGATAAATGCCAATGTTTCCAAAAAAGTAGAAGGCAAACACAAAAATAACAATGTATGTACATATATACAAACAAATACACCATAAGAGACTCCCCAGCTAGCTATTAGGAGGGTAAATACCCTAGGAGTACCACAGAGGGAAGGAGGGTGGGTAATCCTGACTGCAGATGCTATCCTGTTCGGACATCTACATTTATGGTAGGTACAAAACTGTACTATGTCCTTCAAGGATGCATCTGCAGTCATAACAAATGGGTAGAATACCATAGCCAAACTAGTGGAGGAGGAAGAAGAATTATGGTGTAGTTAGGATCCCTTGTAGTACAGCAGTGGCAAACCCTGCTCGGGATCTAGAGTATAGAGGTAAATTATAATGCTTGGCAAATGTATGCACGGAGGTCCAAGTAGCCGCCTCAATAATGTCCTTGGTTGCCACTCCTCGTAAGAAAGCTGTGGTAGTGGCTGTAGCCCTTGTAGAATGAGGTCTTATGTTCTGTGAAATTGGTTTTCCGTGGTAGGAGTAACAGAATCTTATGCAATTTCCTATCCATTTGGAGATTGTCTGTTTGGAAATTGCTTTTCCTTCCCTTCCTGTTGCATAGGCTACTAAAAGCTGGTCAGTTTTTCTGTCACCTTTGGTTCTGTCCAGGTAGTAGCGTAACTGTCTATGTACATCCAAGGTATGCAGCAGTCTTTCCCCCCTGTTCTGTGGATTGGGAAAGAAGGCAGGTAGGTGGATTGCCTGGTTTAAAGACACTCTGGATACCACCTTAGACATAAATGTAGGATTAGTTCTCATGGACACCCTATCTTGATGGAAGATTAGGAAGGGTTGTACTGCCATTAAGGCCTGTAGTTCCGAAACCCTCCTTGCTGAAGTAATTGCCAGTAGGAAAGCAGTTTTCCATGATAGGTGTTGAAGATCTGCCATTGCTGCTGGTTCAAATGGAGGGAGTGTCAATTTTTCTAGCACAAAGTTCAAGTCCCATGCTGGTAATGGTGGTTTCCTAGGAGGTTTTACATTCTTGATCCCTCTGAGGAAATGCCTGAGTAGAGGATGCGAAAAGACAGGTGGATCGAAGCTGTATTCTGCTGAAATAGCTGATGCATGTATCTTGATGGAGGAATAGGACAGGCCTGTATGTAGAAGCTCTGCCAAGTACTCCAGGATGTTAGCAATATCTATGTTCGACACATCTTTTTCTCTTTCAGTACTCCAAATGACAAATCTTTTCCATTTTCCTGCATAGTTCCTTCTTGTTGAAGGTCTGCGGGCTTCAAGGATAATGTCTTTAACCCTTTGGGATAGGTCTGGGTTAGTTGCTGCTATGTGATGTTTCAGGCAGTCAGTTGCAAGGTTTTTAGGTTTGGGTGCATGATGTTGTAGTTGTTCTGAGTTAACATCAAAGGCATCAGGGGTATTGACCACATTCTCCCCTGAGACATGCTCCTCAGCAATGGATACCAGTGTTGTCTTGGCCAATTCGGAGCTATCAGGATTATCCTTGGGCGTTCCTCTTTGATTTTCAGTAGTATGTTGTGCATTAAAGGAAGAGGTGGAAATGCATATGCTGTCAGGCCTTTCCAACTGAAGGATAGAGAGTCCACCTTCCATGCAAGTGGGTGGTATGTCCTTGTGCAGAATTTTTTGAGCTGGTGATTGAGTGGGGATGCGAATAGGTCTATTTGTGGCATTCCCCATTTCTTTGTGATGGCCTTGAAGATGTCCGGGTGTAGCATCCATTCGTGAGCATCCGAGGTGGTTCTGCTTAACATGTCTGCTAGGGTGTTTTCTTTTCCCGGCACAAATATTGCCTGTAACTGGATGTTGTAGCTCAGAGCCATATTCCAAAGGTCCAGAGTCATTCTGCATAGGGGTATGAATGAGTGCCTCCCTGTTTGTTGATGTACCACATGACTGTGGTGTTGTCTGTCCTTATCATTAAATGGCCTTCTTTGAGGAATGGTCTGAATTTCTGGATTGCTAGTTTTACTGCCAGCATTTCTTTTGGTTTATGTGCAGGTGCAGCTGGTCTGGAGTCCACAATCCTTGTATGCATTTGTCCAACATGTGCGCCCCCCAGCCTAGGTCTGAGGCGTCCGTTGTGATGGTTTGGCTTGCTTGAAAGTTGTGGAAGGGCAAGCCTGGGTTTGACTGGCATGCTTGAGCCCACCATAGGAACTCCTGTTTCAGGCATGGGATTAGTGGGATTTCGGTTTCTAAGCTGTGCCTGTGTTGAGACCATAAATTCTTTAGGTGCCACTGTAGCTTTCTCATATGCAGTCTGGCATGTGGGACCAAGATTATGCATGATGCCATGAAGCCCAAGGCCTGCAGTACTTTTCTTGCTGTTAGTTTGTTCTGCTTTGTTAATGCCAAGAAGTAAAGAGGGAGTTGTTTTGTTTTTCTGCAGTTAGGAATGCCATTTGTTTTGCTGTGTCCAATTCCGCACCCAAGAATGTTCTTGTTTGGGATGGTATCAGTCTTGACTTTTGTAAATTGACTGTGTATCCCAGGGCTTGTAGTAAGCAAATGACTCTTTGTAAATCTGTTGTCAGCTTGCTTTTGTTGTCCGCTTGTAACAGGCAGTCGTCCAGGTATGGATAAATTTGGATTCCCTGTAGCCTGCAGTGAGCGATTACTGATGCCAGGCATTTTGTGAATACTCTGGGCGCAGTAGATAAGCCAAAGGGCAATGCTGAGAATTGATAATGCTCTGATCCTGCAAGAAATCTGAGGTATCTTCTGCAATTTGGTCGTATGGGGACGTGCAGGTATGCCTCCTTGAGATCTAGACTTACCAGCCAACACTCCTTGCCCAGCATGGGAAGAAGTTGCTGTAGGGTCAGCATTTTGAATTTTGGGACAATGATGTATGTGTTTAAGGCTTGTTGGCTGTTGGTGAAGCACCCTCCAAGAGGAAAAAACGCTGAGAGAAGAAGGGAGCCACTTTTGAGATTTTAAGTATTTTTTCTCTGTTTATTTGCTAAATTTTTCTGCATAGCTGCCTAGCTTGAGCATTTTCTGGCTTGTTAAACTTGATTTCTGTATTAGTAGCTGTATTTAGAGCACAACCAAAAGCTGTTTGCTGAATTTCCTGTTTGCACTTAATTTTAAATCGTTTTTTTCTTAAAACTTGCATATTTTCTGTCCTTGACCTAGCACTCTTGTGTGGGGTCATTTACTGCACTGTTATAACTTGATATTACTTGTGAACCTCTGCTATCTCTGTAAAAAACAAAACAAAAAAAAAAATCTTGCTTTTTTCCCACTTTTCTGAGTTAAAAAGTTCAGTTACAGGCTTGCTGTTCCTGAACTGTTTGAAAGTTTCTGTGAGGCCATTTTTGCTTGGGCTGAAGGAGGGTCTCTGTGTTCATCAGTGGCAGTGACTAACATTGAGCAGCTTCCCTGCCCCGTAGAGGTGGTTACTGACTTGAAACTGTAGTTTTATTGGCCACTAGGGGTCATTTCCATAACTCCTTCATCTTCCTCTCTTAAAACCTAGTTGCCTCGTGGTTTGAGCGTCTTTTCAGGCTTGTTGGCTGTTGGTGAAGCACCCTCCAAGAGGAAAAAACGCTGAGAGAAGAAGGGAGCCCCTTTTGAGATTTTAAGTATTTTTTCTCTGTTTATTTGCTAAGTTTTTCTGCATAGCTGCCTAGCTTGAGCATTTTCTGGCTTGTTAAACTTGATTTCTGTATTAGTAGCTGTATTTAGAGCACAACCAAAAGCTGTTTGCTGAATTTCCTGTTTGCACTTAATTTTAAATCGTTTTTTTCTTAAAACTTGCATATTTTCTGTCCTTGACCTAGCACTCTTGTGTGGGGTCATTTACTGCACTGTTATAACTTGATATTACTTGTGAACCTCTGCTATCTCTGTAAAAAACAAAAACAAAAAAAAAAAAAAAATCTTGCTTTTTTCCCACTTTTCTGAGAGTTAAAAAAGTTCAGTTACAGGCTTGCTGTTCCTGAACTGTTTGAAAGTTCTGTGTTCATCAGTGGCAGTGACTAACATTGAGCAGCTTCCCTGCCCCCCGTAGAGGTGGTTACTGACTTGAAACTGTAGTTTTATTTTCCCTTTTGGGTCTATTCCTGCTTCTTTCCAGCCCCTGCTATCAAGCACGCTTTAACGTGCTTTAGCGCGATTTAGAGCGGAGTTGCCACTAGAGCAGCATCGGGCAGCGCCGGTTAAACTCTTTCTGGCTCCAGAAAGTGTGTTCTTCAATTTTTCCCTTAGAACTGCTCTGTTAGGAACCTAAACAGTTTACACCTACACTAAAAGTGCAGCACTTGTTCCAAATAGCTTTTTCTTCTCAAAAAGCTCAGCACTTGTCTTATAAGCATATCCCTTATCTTATAAGCATTCTCTTTGCAGGTCAAGCACTCCTATATTATACAAATCTCTCACTAGCAAAACCCCCCAGGAGTGCCCACTTCCCTGCTAAGCCCACTACTTTTCTGTCTCATACCAACTCATAATTCTTTCTAGCATGTCAAGGGTCAGATGCTGGCGTCCTCTCCTGCCCATTTGGTGAATCTGGGAATTCTGAGACAATGTTACAATTGCCTCATGTACACGGACAACCATCTCCTCCTCCCATGTAACACTAACACTTGTGAGAGATGCAGCTATTTAGCCAGACTGGAGGCTGAGCTCTCTCAACTCAGGACTGGCAAGACCAGGCAGGAGGAGAAGGCAACTACACACACCACAATACCAGTCTCACATAACTCAACCACACCACTGAATCAAACACAAACACACTAAGACATACTCGGAGGCTCTGAGTAAAGATTTACCTAAACAGCAGAGGCCTCCAAAGCAGACACCCAAGCAACTGCAAACTCAATACACCACACAAACAACACATAAACAACAAAATCAGAGTACAAAGCAGTCACTGCCCTTAAGGCCAAATACAACACCAAACATACTTGTCATAGGTGACTCCATAGTCAGACACACTGACGTCCCGCTCACCAGACTGAGTAAGGAGAAGGTCACAGTAAGCTGCCTGTCGGGCGCTAGAATCCGCCACATAACACAAGCACTCAGGTCTCTCAACAGCAGGTACAAGTATGACTCAGTCATTGTCCACGCTGGTGTCAACGACCTGAGACGTACCTCTTTGGACTACATGAAAAGAGACATTGAGGAGCTCTCTGATTATGTAGCCCAGGCAGGTATGACCCTGACCTTGAGCAGTATCCTACCTTCACCTAGAATGATGCCACAATACAGTGATAAGATGATCAGCTTTAATAATTGGCTTAAATTCTGGTGTCATTCAAGGGGATCAATGTCTGTCTGCCTGGGATGACATGCTGGACAAGCCACGCTGCTTCAAGGGACGGCTTGCACCTGTCACCCTAGGCTTCCGGATATTGGCAAAGGCTCTTGCCACCCCGTAGTGCCTTTTTAGGCAAGGCTCAAATTCTAAACCTACCACCCTAGAACACAAAAAAGTAAAAAAACTAAGGGTAATGCTTCTCAATGCCAGAAGTCTCAATCTCAAGATGCACGCACTCGAGGCCCTTCTCAGTATGGAGAACATCGATGTCTGTGCTGTGACAGAAACCTGGTTCAAGGCTCCTGAGAGCACCCCAGCACTAGCAGGTTTCACCTCATATCATGCGTTCCGGCCCCAAAATCCGGACAACACCAAGAAAGGAGGGGGGGGGGTGTCCATATTCATAAAGGACACCCACACCTCAAGGTTGGTGGCAATGCGCGATGCATCGGAGATCATCCAGGTGCATAACCATAGGCAAGACTGCTCTGCAATTTGTAGTATGTTACAGGCCACCCTCTCAAACTCAGGAACCTCACATGGCCTTCCTGAAAACAATGGAGGGGATAAATGTATCTCCAAACACCATCATACTAGGTGACTTCAACTACCCTAATATAGACTGGGAACACTACTCAAGCCCAAACACTCTAGCCCAAAGGTTCCTGGAGTTCATAAACTCAAATGCCATGGAACAACTAGTCACCATCCCCACAAGAGGAGAAAACATACTTGATCTCATCATCACGAACATGGGATCACAATGTTCAACACCGGAAGTATACCCTCACTGGTGAGATCAGATCATAAACTAATCTCGCTGGAGGTCCTCATCCGCCGCCCCACCTGAAACAAAAAGAACACAGTGAAAAACTTCTCAAAAGCCGACTTCACACTTCAAAAACTAGTGTGGTCTCCTTTAAGGCCCCTGAGCCAGTGGTAAACATTACTCAAACCGCTGAATCACTTACAAATGCCTTCTACCAGCACCTACAGGACTGCATGGATCAGGCAATCCCAAACAAAACTAAGACTCTTTGTACCAAAGGCAAGCGTCCAGTCTGGTGGACCCCAGCCATAAACAAGCTCTACAACAAAAGGAGGAAGCTACTACAAGATAGAGCAAAATCCTTGAAAGGTAAGACACCTTTGATCATTATAAGTAAAAACTAAGAGCTCTCATAAAATCATCCAAGGCAAATTTTGAGAGAAAAATCGCCAAGGATTCAAAAGACAATCATAAGGCCTTCTTTAGCTATGTTAGAAACCTAGGAGGAAACTCCCAGATATGCTCAGAATTAGTTCAAAATGATGTGAAGATTACTGAACCTACACACATTGCCAACATACTGGCTGACAGGTTCAGTGCAAACTTCTCCCCTCCCCAAAAGGAGAGATATCTATACCAGAGGATTGTAGCCCCCAAACATCTCCAACGCCCAGGTGAGAACTGCTCTCTCCAAAGCAAAAACACAGCATCCATGGGACGGATGGTGTCCCCGGCTGTGTGCTCCATGAACTCAATGAGGAATTAAACCCGCAGTTAGGACAGCTGTTTAATCTTAGCCTCACCTCAGGATACGCACCCAAGGAGTGGCGCCTGGCGACTGTGGTCCCACTTCACAAGGCGGTGCCTCCACCAACCCTGGAAATTACCGTCCCATTAGCTTGACAAGCCTTATCTGCAAAGCCATGGAGAGGATCATAATGGAACTCATAAATAAAGACATAGGGAACTTGCAGACTTTGGATCCAACCCAGTTTGGCTTTGTCAAAGGCAGATCATGCCTTTTAAACTTGGTTGACTTTTTGAGACAGTCACCAAGGCCATTGATGAGGAAAGGCAGTCCATACAGCCTACCTTGACCTGGCAAAGGCCTTGACACAATACCCCACTCAGGTATCATCAAAAACTCATCAGCTTGAATGTAAACCCATACATCACAAGATGGGTTGCAAACTGGCTAAGTGACAGAACCCACAGGGTCAGAGTTGCTGGAGCCATGTCAGACTCAAAGCCTGTCACAAGTGGTGTCCCACAGGGCTCAGTCCTGGGTCCACTCTTGTTCGGCATCTACTTTTCTGAAGTACAAGCAAACACAGGAGGGTTATGGCTGACAAAGTTTGCAGATGACTGCAAACTGGGCCATAGTCGAAAACACATCTGACACAGATATCCTTCAGAAGGGCCTCACAGAAACAGATAACTGGTGCCAGAGCCATGGCCTAAAGTTAAATGCCAAGAAATGCATAGTCATACCCTTCGGGAAAAACAAGGTTACCCCTAGCTACCATATAGGTGGCAATCCACTGAGCACAGAAGAAGTCATCAGGGATCTGGGGACCCAGGTTGACAGTAGCCTTCGTTTGACACTCATGTTGCTAAAGTAGTTAGGAAAACCATCTACATTGCCCACCTGAACATGAAGGGATTCACATCTAGATCAAGGGAAGTCATCGCCCCTGTACTCATCACTCATTAGACCTATGATTGAGTACAATGCCCCATTCGGAATGTATCTGACCAGACACCTGCAGCAGCTGGAAAGGCCCCAAAGTTCCTCACCAAAAGGATAAAGGGTCTCAAAAATATGTCTTATGCTGCCCGACTGAAAGAACTCCAGCTCTATTCAGTCTCATACCGCTTGCTCAGAGGTGACCTGTGCCTGACATATAAGGCCATGTCAAACCCAGATTTGATGAATATGCTTCACCTCAAAAAATCTAGATCCCTCAGAACCACAAGGGCGAGAGACTTAAACCTTGACACGGTTATTAATAGAACATGCTGGAGGGACAGATTCATCACCCAGAGACTCCCTATGCTGTGGAACAAAATCCCGGTACATGTGAGGCAGAGCACCTCGCTGGCCTTGTTCAAGAGGAATCTTGACCAATGGATGGGGGATCGCAGATATACCCCATGGATTACTTCAGTGTCACTGCTTGACAGAGGCACAGCAAAATAATAGGCATAGTTTTATTCAAACTAAAGGGGTGTCGAAAGCCAAATAACTATGGGCTAGGCTTATAAATGCCCTTGGGCAGATAGCCTAGTATGAACCTATGAATCTAAGACGGACAGGTCGAGAATAGGTCTCCATCTTTTCTCTTTTCTTGGTACTAGGAAGAGTCTGGAGTAGAATCCTTTGCCCTGTTCTGTTACTGGTACTCTTTCCACAGCTCTTATCTTTGTTAATTGCGCTATCTGCTTTAGAGCTTCTGTTTTTTGATTTGGAGGTAGGTTTGGCATTCCTCTTTTTACTGGTAAGGTGTGGAAGTGGAACCTGTAACCTTGGTCTATGGTTTGCAAAATCCACTTGTCTTTTGTGATATAGTGCCAATTTTTCGAAAATAAGGCTAACTTTCCGCCTAAAGGTGCTGTTATTTGCTCCCTGGTAGGCGGTGTCAGAGCCAAGTCACTGTGATTGTCCTGTTGCAGTGGCAGTGGTTGTGTCTGTGCCTCGGTTATTGCCTTGCCACTGTCGTCCTCTGTAGGCACCTCCTCTGGATTGATTTCTGCCTCTAGAGCGTCTATTCCTGCCTCTTTGAGATTTTGAGGAGTCTGGAAAGGACCAATTTGTGGTAGGCCAGTTCCTGCTAAACCTTGGGGGCTGAACCTGTAAGAAATCCTTAACTGTTTGTACAGATTTTGCCTTCTCTTCCATTTTCTTCATTACTTGCTGAGCAGGTGTACCAAATAGACTGGCCTTATCCATAGGAGCATCTAACAGCTTTGCTTTAACATGATCCGGCAAGACCTGTTCTTTCAACCATGCATGCCTTCTTATCACTGTGCCAGTCATGGCTGATCTAAATGAAGCCTCCAGTGCATCATAGCCACATTTTAAAGAATGGTTACTAACCTGCTGAATGCTATTCACCATTTCTAAAACATATTTCTTATCTAAGGAGTCATCAGTGGACAGCTTCTTAGTTAACTGATCAAGCATAAACTCTTGGTATTGGATCATATGAAACTGACAGTTTAAAGCTCTAGCTGAGAGAGTAGCAGAGGTGTAAACTTTTTTCCCCCATCTCTAAGGACCTGGATTCCCTTTCGGAAGGAATAGGGTTTTTTGCTGAGGTCGAGGCTACTGCCTTAGGCCCCTGGGATATAGTCTCAGGATCTGCAAGTGGGGCCTTGTATAGGTGGTGATGAGTGTCTGGCACCCTGTAAAATCTATCTGGTTTGGCAGGGGCTGGAGGTAAAGTATCAGGAGCAGTGCAAACATCATTAAATGCATCATCCACAACAGGCAGTACTGGAGGTATAGCTAAGGGCCTATGTTGTGGTAAGTGCAGAAATGTCCTAAGCCTTTTTCTTGAATCTGAGAAATCTTGTCCCTGCCATTGGAATTGTTCTCTCATGGCATGTAAGGTTTCCCCAAAGGAAAATTCCTCTGGTGGAGAGGCAGATGGAATGGATTCTTCAGCATCGGAATCTTCATAAGTAGAAAAAGGAGCCTCCGGCTGGTCTGTAATGTCTGAGTCATCCGAAAAATCATCAGAGGACACTGGCTCGGGGGGCTCTGCTCTAGGTCTCTTTTCTGGGGGCTGAGAGGCCCTGTCTGGGTGAGATTGGGATCCCCTAATTAAGGATATTAAATCCTCTGCCAGAGTAAGCATTTGTGAACTAGAAGTGGGCCTGTGTGAGGGGGGCTTAACAGGCACTGATTTAACAGTTTTGGCTGCTTTAGCCCTGGCAAAGGCCTTAATAGACTTGGCTGCAGGAGGCCTAGCAGCACCACATGCTGGGGTAGAGACATCCAAAGGAATGGTGTCTGATAAATCACTAGGAACCACAGTAGTAGGCAAAACTTCTGAGGCCGATTCAACTAAGGTAGCAGGAGCCTCAGTAGTAGTCATGGATTCGCTGAAGATTGACGGTTTTCGGTTTCGCCGAAACCGAGACACTCGCAGCTTGCTTAACCGTGGTTTCGCCGAAACCGCGGACCGCGAGTGTCGGTCTTTTCTTTGCGTTTTTAACAATTTGGGTAGTCGGAGGATCCGACGGCATGATGTACGCAAAATCTGAGCGAAAAACTGTTCAGCAAACTCGGACCGACGCCTAAGCGTTCGTCGGTTGAAGGAAGCACAGGCCGAACAGGCTGCTACGTCGTGGTCTGGGCCTAAGCAAGGCAGGCAGTAAGAGTGGAAATCTTTATGAGGTATTTGTTTCCCACAAGTTAAACAGTTATTGACTTTTTCTGACATCGGCTGAGGCAAGAAACAGTCCCAACGGGGTACTTACCTTTTTGAAGTCTTGAGTAGTATTCGGTAGTAGTAATCTCTGGATCTGACCGACCGGCACTTGCGAACAGCTTCTGCTTCGGGCGCCGCGCGGCAAGAAAGACGGAGGAAAATGGCGTCGGCTGATGCCTTTATACCTGAAGACCAGCAGAGATGACGTCGGGTGAAGTGCGACATCAGCCGAAGCCGGACCCAGACTTTGGAATCCGGCCGACCGAAGGGCTGCCTGACGACAGGACAACCCATTTGTTATGACTGCAGATGCATCCTTGAAGGACATCTTCTGGTTAACAAATGAGCTCAAAACCTTCCTAATCCTCACAGAGAATACCTACCATGAATGGAAGTACAAATATCTAACAGTTACACAACCTTGCAAAGAAGCGACGGACACCACAAAACCCGAATTAAACCTTACTTATAAAATTAGTCTACTTCTTAATGTAGGAAAGATGGAAATCGCAAAGAAGTGTTAAGTTTTGGTAGGATTAGGTTACATGAGTATAGGGACAAAAGAAATGTTCTGGATGAGGATACATGTGAAAGTGAGAAGTGACTAACCTGGACTGCTCTCTCGCCACTCTCTCCCTTGCAACTAGAGTGCGGGAAGAGAATGGGACAGTAAGGGAACTAATCAGTAGCCGTGTCATGTATGTGACAGGCTGCTGACTTATCAGTGCTGGGTCCTAGTGCCTGCCAGATTCTACCCCCCCCCCCCCATTCCAGATAAGTATTACGGTACTCTGAACTGCCACACAATCAGGTCAGATTTCACAACAATGGTAAGTACAGACTGTGATGACTGCAAACTGTACTTAGCATTATGTGATTTGGAGGCATAGGGGCTGCATTACTAGCTGTTCAGGGCCACATGAGACCCACTGGCTGCAGGTTGGATACTCCTACACTAAGGTAAGTACCATGAATAGAAATTAATCTCTGTATGAAATCATTTAATTTATTCCCATTATTCTGCTCTTTATTTGTTTATTTACATATTAATTTCAGTTTGCTAATCATGTAAATGCACTGGCTGACAGACTCTTTTCAGTCGCAACCTGATCTCCACGGTACAAGACACAAACAGAGAATGAAAAACAGAATAAAGTATTATACCACTTTCTGAAGGAATGTCAAACAGTTTCACAAAATGCAGAAGTGGAATTCAAGCAAGATGATAAACATGTAAGAACTGGAAAGTACTGTTGTGTACACTTACCATAAATGTAGATGTTAGAGTGTCTTCACTGTTGCAGTCATCACTGTAGGGTTCTTCCTGCCGGCAGGCAGCCCTCGGTCGGCCAGAATCCCAAAGTCTGGGTCCGGCGTCGGCTGTGTACTCACCCTCCCTGACGTCGGAGCGCCAGGGGTATAAAGCTCCCAGCCGATGCCATGTTCTCCAGTTTTTCTTGCCCCAGATGTCAGGTGCCCAAAAGTGAAGGCGAAAAGTAAAACAAAAATGCAACATACAACAAACCCCATAACCTGTAGCAAATACACCTCAGAAAAAGGGTGAAGTAGGAAATCATACCAATAAAAGTATAAGAGGGGATAGGAGGGTGGGGTAACCCAGACTGCAACAGTGAAGACACTCTAACATCTACATTTATGGTAAGTGTACACAACTGTACTATGTTCAGCGTGTTTCACTGTTGCAGTCATCACTGTAGGGTTGAATCCCAAAGCTGAGATAAAGGGTGGTGGTTATTGAGTAGAAGGGACGGCTAGATGGCCTTGCAAGACTGCAGAAGCAAAGCCTGCCCTAGACTTAGAATAAAGAGGGAGATTACAGTGCTTAGAGGGAGATTACAGTGCTTAGAGAAAGTATGCACTGAACTCTAAGTTGCAGCTTCCAAAATATCTTTGGTAGGTACTCCCCTGAGAAAGGCAGCTGAAGTAGCAGCAGCTCTGGTAGAGTGAGTCCTAACTTTTCTTGGGATTTGCTTTCCATGATGAGTAACAAAATCTGATTCCATGAGCAATCCATTTAGAAATTGTCTGTTTTGAAATAGCTTTGCCTTGGAAATTTGCTGCATAAGAAACAGTTGTTCTGTTTTCC
Organism: Protopterus annectens; assembly: GCF_019279795.1. Lineage (NCBI taxonomy): Eukaryota > Metazoa > Chordata > Ceratodontiformes > Protopteridae > Protopterus > Protopterus annectens. Next base: position 125,193,959 of record NC_056744.1, on the reverse strand, counting down.
TGATATCCTTGGTTCTGTCCAGGTAAAAGCGAAGCTGCCTGTGCACGTCCAAAGAATGCAAGATCCTCTCCCCCTTATTTTGTGGATTAGGGAAAAAGGTCGGCAGGTGAATAGTTTGGTTTAAAGCCACTTTAGAAACCACTTTAGGCATGAAAGTAGGGTTAGTCCTCAAAAAAACCCTGTCTTGATGAAAAATAATGTAAGGTTCCACAGCCATGAGTGCTTGTAACTCCGAGACTCTCCTGGCTGAAGTTAAAGCCAGTAGGATAACAGTCTTCCATGATAAATACTTTATATCACATGTGGCAGCAGGCTCAAAAGGAGTCAGAGTAAGATTTTCCAGGACATAATTGAGGTCCCAGGCAGGAATGGGTGGTGTCCTAGGGGGCCTTAAATTCTTTGCTCCTCTGAGATACTGTTTCAGAAGTGGATGTGAAAAAATTGGAGGGTCTGTATTATAATGTGCAGAGATAGCTGAGGCATGTATTTTTATGGAGGAAAAAGATGAACCCTTATGCAACATATCTGTTAGGTATTGTAGAATCAATGGAATATTTGGAGTGTGAGGATCTGATTCCTGAGCATGCATCCAGGTGCAAAATCTCTTCAATTTGCCTTCATAAGATTTCCTAGTGCTAGGCCTTCTGGCTTCTAAGATAACATCCATGACCTGTTTGGAAAGTGTAGGATTAATCATAGGCCCTGAATACGCCAGGCTGAGAGTTTTGATATGAGAGTGCAGGACCTGGCCGTGGTGTTGAGACAAAAGATTTGGAATCTGAGGTAGAATCCAAGGAGGTTCCTGGGATAGATTTATCAGTGTTGAGTACCAAAATTGTCAAGGCCAATTCGGGGCTAGTAAGATCAGCTTTGGTTTGTCCTGTTTTATTTTTAATAATACCCTTGGTAGAAGAGGTAGTGGTTGAAAGGCATACCCAGAGAGGTTCCTCCAACTGAATGAGAGAGCATCCACTTTCCATGCTAGCTTGTGATATGTCCTTGTGCAAAAAGTCTGAAACTGGTAGTTGTGGGGAGATGCAAATAGATCTATGTCCGGGCAGCCCCAGGCTTCTGTAATCATCTTGAATATTTGGGTGTCTAGCATCCACTCGTGTGGGTCTGACAGGCTCCTGCTCAGGCTGTCTGCCAGAGTGTTTTGTTTCCCTGGTAGGAATTGAGCTTGTAGGTCCACTTTGCAAGCTAGTGCTATGTTCCATAGAGTCATGGCTAGTCTGCAAAGGGGGTAGGAGTGAGAACCCCCTTGCTTGTTTATGTACCACATATTACTGTGGTGTTGTCTGTCCGTATCAGTAGGTGCCCTGGCTGTAAAAGATCCCTGAAAGCCAAGAGGGCATTCTGCACAGCTAACATCTCTTTTAAATTGAAATGTAGATGCTTCTGATCCTCTGCCCAAAAACCTTGCAGGCCTTTCCCCTGCAGGTGGGCTCCCCATGCATAATCCGAGGCGTCCGTGGTTATCACTTGGTAGGCTGGAGGTAGACTGAAGGCTTTCCCTTTGTTTTGAAGACACGCCATGGCCCACCAATGGAATTCCTTTTGCAGGCAAGGCAAGACAGCAATCACTGTTTCCAGACTGTGACAATGCTGGGACCATACGCTTTTTAGGTACCATTGTATCTTCCTCATATGCAAGTCTTGCATATGGTATGAGTAGGATGCAGGAAGCCATGTAACCCAAAGCCTGCAGGAATTTCCTTTCAGTTAGGTGAGACATCAACGCCAGGCTTTTGAAAGTTGAAGCTAGCTGTAGTTGTTTTACTGATGTCAGGAATACCATCTGGGTTGTTGTATTAAGAGCTCCCAGCAAAGTTATCTGTTGAGTGGGTGTCAAATTTGACTTTTTTACGTTCACAGTGAATCCTAGGTACTTGAGTAGATTCTGAACAAATTCCAGGTGCTGGAGTAAAATGTCCTTGCTGTCTGCTTGAAGGGTAAATTTGAATTCCCTTGAGTCTGCAGTAAGCTACTACTGGTGCCAGGCACTTGGTAAAGACCCTGGGCGCAGTAGACAAGCCAAAGGGCAGCGCAGAGAATTGGTAATGTTTCGAGCCTGCCTTGAACCTGAGGTATCTCTTCTGCACTCCTGTCTGATAGGAATGTGTAGGTAAGCCTCCTTTACATCCAATGTCACCATCCATGCATTTTTGTTCAACATTGGCAGGAGCTGCTGCAGAGTAAGCATCTTGAACTTTGGTATATCCAGGAAAGTATTTAAGACTGACAGATCCAGGATGGGTCTCCAAGTATTTTGCTTTCTGGGAACTAGAAAGAGTCTTGAATAAAAGCCTTGTCCCGTCTCTGAATTTGGAACCAGTTCTATGGTCCTCATAGCCATGAGGGACCTTACCTGTTTTAACGCCTCTGCCCACTGAATTTTTGGTAGGTCTGGCCATCCGTTTGGTTTTGGTAAGGTGTGAAAGTGGAATTTGTAACCTCTTAAAACTACACCCAGAACCCACTTGTTTTGGGTTATGTAAGTCCAATTTCGGTGAAAAAGAGAAAGTTTTCCTCCCAAAGGAGCTTCCAGGAGAGAGGTTCCTGGAGCCATGCAGGAGGAGTCATTGAGTCTGTTTTCTGTAAGGTTGAGACCTATCTTCTCCACCCCTGGGGGTGGAAGCACTCCACTGTCTAGGTCTATAAGAGGTCTGTGCTTGGGCCCTCCCTCTGGGGCACCTATATCTACCCCTCTGAGGCCTGTACGAGCTGGGAAAGGACCAATTTTTAGCTGGCCAATTTCTGCTACATCTAGAAGGCTGAACTTGTAAGAAATCCTTAACCATTTGCATGGATTTTGCCTTATCCTCCATTTTCTTTATAACCTCTTCAGCCTTAGACCCAAACAAAACATTATGTTGAACAGGAGCATCCAGCAACTTTGCTTTCACTTGATCAGGCAAACTTTGTTCCTTTAACCAAGCATGCCTTCTAATGAACATGCCAGTGGCAGCCGTCCTGCAAGAGGCCGCCAAAGCATCAAAACCACAGTGTAAGGTATGTTTTCCCACCTGCTCAGAAGCATGCATCAAATTATGTAATTCCTTATTGTCTGCACATGCAGAAATGGTACTCATTTTTTGTTTCATAACAGACAAAAGATATTGCTGATATTTCAACATATGAAATTGACAATTTAAAGCCCTAATAGATAAAGTAGCAGAAGTATACAAGAGAACAAAAACCAAGGATGCACCAACAGCTATGTAGAAATCCAAAAATTATCAGCAGACAAATCCAAAATGACAACAGCCAACGATATATTCCACTTTTTATTGACAGGAACAGAATAAAATAGTAAGCGCTTTCACATCCTATGATGCTTCTTCAGACTTCAATAACATTCAGTGAAAAGCCACTCTTTAAATACAGCTTCTTTGCACAGCTTAATCACATAACAAGCAATTACCTATCCATGTTTAAAGTGCCTGTGCCTAAAGAATTCAGTAGTACTTTAAAAGTTGATCACTTAACCCAGCATTATGTGCATAACAAAGTGCAGTTGAAATAGCTTTATAAAAGTGTTGTTTCAGCATTATTCATAAAACACATATAAGCCACTCTTTAGATGCAACTTCTTTGCACAACATAATCTCATGTCAAGCAGTTGACTAATCATATTTAAAGTGCCTGTGCCTAAAGAATTCAATGGTGCTTTAAAAGTTAGTCACTCAGTACAATATTATATGCATAAAGTACAGTTTTGTACCTACCATAAATGTAGATGTTCGAGGATCCACATTGCTGCAGTCCTAACCATTGGGGTAGTCCGCTGTCCAGTCGGCCCGAATACCAGAGTATATGGCTGACGTCGGTCAGGGCGCACTAGACTGACGTCAGTACGTCAGGGTACTAATGCGCATGACCGACGTCATATCCTCAGTCTTTTCTTGCCCCAGATGTCAGAAGACCCTAAAAAGACAAGGCCCAAACCAAAACACAAAAAAGCCCTGCACCAAACTTATATCCAATATATATATATATATATATATATATATATATATATATACACATGTACAATAATATATAGCAACTTACACCACCACCCCTAAACACAGAGGGAAGGCGGAGGGTAAATTGGACTGCAGCAATGTGGATCCTCGAACATCTACATTTATGGTAGGTACAAAACTGTACTATGTTCTTCATTCCACATTGCTGCAGTCCTAACCATTGGGTAGAATCCCAAAGCAGAGGTAAGGGAGGCTGGCAAATCATAAGGAAGCAGGAGCTGTTAACATGCCTTGCAAAATAGCTGTGGCAAACCCAGCCCTAGATTTAGAGTAAAGAGGAAGGTGGTAATGCTTAGAGAAAGTATGCACTGAACTCCAAGTAGCTGCCTCCAAAATATCCTTAGTTGCCACCCCTTAGAAATGCTGTTGAAGTGGCAGTAGCCCTAGTGGAATGAGGCCTAATCCCAGCTGGAATCTCCTTGCCATGATGGGAATAACAAAATGAAATGCAAAACCCAATCCACTTAGAAATAGTTTGCTTAGACACAGGCTTGCCCTGAGAACTCAAAGCAAAAGAAACAAACAACTGCTGAGACTGCCTGAAATCCTTAGTCCTGCTTAAATAATAACGCAACTGCCTATGTACATCTAAAGTGTGCAAAATCTTTTCCCCTTTATTTTGGGGATCTGCATAGAAAGTAGGCAAATGAATAGATTGGTTTAAAGCCACACTAGAAACCACCTTAGGCATAAAGGAAGGATTAGTACGTAATGATACCCTATCCTTATGGAAAATCAGAAAGGGCTCTACTGCCATAAGGGCCTGCAACTCAGAAACCCTTCTTGCAGAAGTAATAGCCAACAAAAAAGCAGTCTTCCATGACAAATATTTCAAATCAGCAGTACCCGCAGGCTCAAAAGGTTGTAGAGTAAGTTTTTCCAACACAAAATTGAGATCCCAAGCAGGAGTAGGAGCTCTACGTGGGGGTCTTATATTCTTTGCCCCTCTGAGAAACTGCTTGAACAAAGGATGCGAAAACAATGGTGGGTCACAATCATAGTGAGCTGAAATTGCTGCAGCATGAATCTTAATGGAAGAGAAGGACAAACCTTTGTCCAATAACTCAGGAAGATATTGAAGAGCCACACTCAAATTAGGCTCTGAAATCTCCAAATTCTTTGCTGTACTCCAAAATAAAAATCTCTTCCATTTTTCTGCGTACACTTTCCTTGTACTAGGTCTTCTAGCTTCCATAATCACATTTAAAACTTGTTGAGGAAGTTGAGACCGGCTGTCTCTCAAAACAGAATATGCCATGCTGTTAGATGAAGAGAACGAAGCTTGACATTGAGCAGGTGGCCTTCTCTCTGAGACAACAGGTGCGGAATCAAGGGTAAAGGCCATGGAGGCTTCTTTACTAGACTCCTCAGTAATGGGTACCAGTGCTGCCGAGGCCAATCTGGAGCTATTAAAATCATCCTTGGCTTGTCTTGTCTGACCTTTAGAAGCACCTTTGGAAGAAGAGGCAGAGGTGGAAACGCATACACATGAAGATTTTTCCAACTGAAAGAAAGAGCATCCACTTTCCAAGCTGTGTGATGTAACCTCTTTGTGCAAAACTTTGGCAGCTGGTGGTTTAGTGGAGAAGCGAACAGATCTATGTCTGGAGTTCCCCAGGACACTGTCAACCTTTGAAATACATGAAGATCCAGTTTCCACTCGTGGGGATCCATGATTTGTCTGCTTAACACATCTGCTAAGGAGTTCTGTGCTCCGGCAGAAACCTTGCCTGAAGAGTTAGTTGCAAGCTGAGCGCAGTCTCCCATAAAATCATTGCTTGCCTGCACAATGGGTAAGAATGTGTTCCCCTTGTTTGTTGATGTACCACATGACAGTTGTGTTGTCTGTTAGAATCAACACCTGCCCTGGAAGAAGTAACTCCTTGAAAGCCATTAATGCAAACTGGACTGCTAACATCTCCTTCATGTTGATATGTAGATGCTGTAGTCTGGCAGGCCACTTGTCTTGTATCCACTTTCCATTTAGATGAGCTCCCCAAGCAATGTCCGAGGCATCTGTCGTTAAAATCTGACTCGCCTCTGGCCGGGTCACAGAGAGTCCCTTGTTTAGGTGACATTCCTGAGCCCACCACAAAATTCTTTTGAAGGCAAGGTATTATTTGAATGACAGTGTCCAAATCCTGGCAGTGCTGTGTCCATACATTTTGAGATACCATTGTAGCTTCCTCATATGCAGTTTGGCATTGGGAAGCACCAGAATACAAGATGCCATGAACCCTAATGCTTGAAGGACTGTCCTTGCAGTCAGCACGGACTGATGAGATAGTTGATGGAAGTAAAGTGATAGACTCTTTTGTTTGTCCGGGGTTAAAAGGCCATCTGGGCTGCTGTATTCAGTCTCACACCCAGAAAGCACATGTCTTGAGAGGGTACTAGACTGGACTTTATTTCGTTCACAGAATACCCTAGGCATCTTAGCACTGCTATAACATATTCCAGATGCTGTAGAAGGTCTTCCTTTTCTTGAGCCAGAATCAGGCAGTCGTCCAAGTAAGGATAGATTTGAATTCCTTGTAGCCTGAAGTAAGCTATCACTGGAGCCAGAACCTTTGTGAATACTCTGGGCAGTAGATAAGCCAAAGGGCAATGCAGAGAACTGATAATGAGAATTTCCAGCTCGAAACCGCAGATACTTCCTGCAACTTAGCCTTATAGGCACATGAAGGTAAGCTTCCTTGAGATCTAAAGTTACCATCCAGTGATCTTTGCCCAGCAGAGGTAAAAGCTGTTGTAACGTCAACATCTTGAACTTGGGAATGTCCAGATAAGTGTTGAGGAGAGATAAATCCAAAATTGGTCTCCACGTGTTCCCCTTCTTTGGTACTAGGAACAGGCGAGAGTAAAATCCTAGGCCCCTTTCTGATACAGGGACTGGCTGAATGGCCCCCATCTGGAGTAACTGAGAAATTTGCTTGTGAGCCTCTTTTCTTTGTGGAGGAGGAACGTCTGGCATGCCTTTGAAAGGGGGCAATGTATGGAAATAAAACCTGTAACCGTGGTGAATGATATCCAACACCCATCTGTCTTGAGTAATTAAATCCCAATTTTCTTTGAAAAGAGACAGTCTTCCTCCCAAAGGAGCTGCCAGACGAGAATCTACTGGCAGCTGAAAAGGCAGGTCATTGGGTCTGTTTACGAAAGGACTGACCCCTGCCCTCACCAGAAGTCTGAGCAGGTGAACTCCCTGTTCTAGGCCTAAAAGAACCTTGAGCTCTGCCCCTACCACGTCTAGACCTACCCCTAGACTGGGAATCATAAGCAGGATATGTCCACCCCTTAGCAGGCCAATTTCTACTAAACTTCGGTGGCTGCACCTGCAAAAAATCTTTAACAGTTTGCATAGACTTAGCTTTGTCCTCCATTTTCTTTAAAACTGCTTCCACAGGCGAACCAAACAACACATCAGACTGTAAAGGAGCATCCAAAATCCTTGTCTTAACATGCTCAGCTAAATTCTGATCCCTCAACCAGGCATGCCTGCGAAGAACAGAACTAGTGGCAGCCACCCTCGAGGAGGCCTGTACAGCATCAAAACCACATTGCAAAGAATGCTTACCCACTTGTTCAGACACATGAACTAAATCCAGCAACTCTTTACACTCAATACCTTCCGCCAAAGCATCCACCTTAGATTTCAATTGTGAAAGGAGATAATTTTGATATTTTAGCATGTGAAACTGACAATTCAACGCTCTCATGGCTAGAGTGGAAGAAGTATACACTTTCTTTCCCCACCTATCCAAAGCCCTTGCCTCTTTATCAGTGGGAACAGGATTTTTAACCACAGAGGTCTTAACACCTTTAGGCCCCTGAGAAACAGTTTCTGGGTCCGCCCTAGGACTCTTAAACAAATACTTATGAGCTTCGGGCACCCTATAGTACCTATCAGGTTTAACAGGAGCAGGAGGCAAAGAGTCAGGGTTCAGGGAAGCCTCTGCAAAAACATCTTCCACCACATTCAACACAGGAGGTATAGCTAAGGGCCTATGTTGGGGTAAAAATAAGAATTCCCTAAGCCTTTTCCTGGAATCAGAGTAATCTTGGCCTTCCCATTTAAAGTGTTCTCTCATGGAATGCAGAGTCTCTGAAAATGAGAAATCCTCAGGAGGAGAAGCTGTAGGTGTGGAATCATCCACATCAGAATCAGAATAAGGTGGAAACTCCTGCAAGTCTTCCGCAGAAGACTCTGAAGCCTCTGAATACTGTTCCAAACACTCAAACTCAGGTTCCACCCTAGGCCTCTTATCAGGAGGGGGCATAGAGCCTCTAATCATAGTAATTAAATCTTCTGCCATTTTAAGCATATGTTTCTTAGGCACAGAACCTGAAGTGCTAGGAGAAGCCCCCACTGAAGCTGAACTTGGCCTACCTCTCAAAGAAGCTTTGGAAACAGTAGGAGAAGCTCTAACTACCTTGGGAAGAGAGGGAAGAACAGTTACCTGAGAAGCCCCCTCAGCCTGGCCTACTTCCTGAGAAGGCACATCCTGTAACAGTAAAGTCTCTGCCTGAGACTCCAAAGAAACTCCTGGCAAAACCTCCGGCTCCACTGAGCCTTCTAAAGAACCGACGTCTGGGACTGCCGGTTCATCAACCCTAGGCTTCGCTGTTTTGTCCTTGCGCTTTTTGGGCCGAAGCGGCCGGAGCATCCGGCGGCATTTTATAATTGCAACGCTTCCCAAACACTAACCTGGCACAGTCTAACCGTCTCTTAATAGTGCGTTTGTTAAACCTAGCACAAGAGCGGCATCCAACAACGTCGTGCTCAGGCCCTAAACAAGGTATACACAAGGTATGGTAATCCCTATGAGGTATCTGTTTCCCACAAGAAATACAGTTATTCACTTTTTCTGACATCCGGTTAAATACTGAGGCAAGAAAAAACCAAAATGTTCCCCAACGGGGTACTTAGCCAACTCCGATTCGGTCTGAAACTCCGACTTCAGAAAATTTCAGAACGCCAACCTGCACTCGCAAAACTGCTTCTGCATCGGACCATGCGGCAAAAAAGACTGAGGATATGACGTCGGTCATGCGCATTAGTACCCTGACGTACTGACGTCAGTCTAGTGCGCCCTGACCGACGTCAGCCATATACTCTGGTATTCGGGCCGACTGGACAGCGGACTACCCCAATGGTTAGGACTGCAGCAATGTGGAATGAAGAACATCATAATGAAAATGTTATTTCAACAAGTGTATTTCATCCTTTGAAGTCTTCTTCTGAAAACTCCATTGAACTTATTGACCAAGTTTATAAAGTTTTGTCTATATAAATTAGCTTATTAAAAATATATAAAAAAATAAAATAGAAAAAACTATAATGTCTAGTAAAAAATATATATGCCATTTTTTAAAAAGTCTCACTAAAAAAACATATAAAAATCAATGTTTTTTAGCAAGCTTATTGTGTCCATATACAAAGCTTCAGTGTTTAAGTGGTCTGGCTGCTAGGAATGGTTTTAGTGAGATCTTCTCATTTAGACCATGTTTATGGGCTTGCAGCCTAAGGATCCACTTGTTTTCTACTTCCTCTGTTCTATTTTTGGGGTTCCCCAACCTACTTGTCCTATTCACTTTTTCCAACACCCTAAATCTAAAACAATGCATTAGACCATTTTCTATTACATGTCGTGCCAGTGCATTGGTGATATTTTCCTTGTTTATAGCACAGATGTGCTCTCTTATGCGTTCACGTAACGTTCTGTTGGTTTTTCCAACATAGAACGTATTGCATAACTGACATTGTGCCAAATAGACCACATCTGTGGTTTTGCAATTGGCAAAGCCTTTAAATCTATATGTATGCCCTGTATAAGGGTGTATGAAAGTTGCTTCTTCCGCTATGTATTTACATTTTGATTGCATGCATTGCAGGGAAAAGTGCCTTCCTTCGATGTCAAAGTAGGGCCCCTATGCATTTGTTCATAGCATAGAAGCCTATTCAATGATTTCATGTTTCTATAACCTATACTCGGCTTCTCGCTCACTAAGTTCCTAATTTTGTCATCGGCTTTCAATAATCTCCAATTGTCCTCCAAAATTTGTTTTATATGTGTGTTTCTATTGGTGAAAGGAATTACTAACCTATTTTTGGTTTCAGTATTGCTAGTGGTATTCTCATACCTAAAATCATTGTCCCTGTTAAAAAGGGGTACCTTTACCGCTCTATGTATATTGCCCATCTTAATGACTTTCTGCACCTCAGTTTTTTTGTATCCTCTAGAGACAAAGTTATCTAGCAGTCTACTTTGCTGCTGATGGTAAGTTGTGTCTTGCATGGTTAGTCTCGATGCTCTAAGGACTTGGTTCTGTACTATGTTGGAATGTATATGTCTGGGATGCATGCTGTTTCGATGTAGAAGGCTATTCTTCCAACAGGACTTCCTATGTAAGTCTGTATCAATCCCATTGTTGCCCTTAGTTAACATTACATCCAAAAATTCTATCATCTGATGTGAATATGAACATTCAAAAATCAAGAAATTGGTCGTGCCATTGATATATTCAACAAATTCCATCAGCTGTTGTTCAGTTCCCCCCCATACAATAAAAACACCATCCACAAATCTATTGTAGTGTTTGAGACAATGGACATATATCAAATTCTTTAGTACATATGTTGTTTCCTAAAATGCCAATACCAGATTGGCATAAGAATTGGCAAAAACAGCCTAACATATTTTTTTTATCTAGGTATATAGATAGAGGCTGACAGAACCTCTATCTATATACCTAGATAAAAAATTTAAGCCAATAGTTAACAACACCAGCCACATACTCAAGGACACAACATTTCCTTGAGAATCTAGCAAGTCTCAATAGAGCTACACCAATTGGAAAGGATGATTTATTTGTTACACGATGTAAAATCGCTATTTACATCCATTCCTAACACTATAGGAATAGAATATGTTAGGCTGTTTTTGCTTGAGAACCACATTACAAACAACAATGTCATCTGTTGGATGACATTATTGGACATAGTGCTTGAAAACAATGTTCTGTTATACAATGATGGCTACTATCTACAGAAAAAGGGAGTAGCCATGGGCACTCCCTGTGCCAATTCTTATGCCAATCTGGTATTTTGGGAAACAATTTTGTTGAATATATCAATGGCACGACCAATTTCTTGATTTTTGAATGTTCATATTCACATCAGATGATAGAATTTTTGGATGTAATGTTAACTAAGGGCAACAATGGGATTGATACAGACTTACATAGGAAGTCCTGTTGGAAGAATAGCCTTCTACATCGAAACAGCATGCATCCCAGACATATACATTCCAACATAGTACAGAACCAAGTCCTTAGAGCATCGAGACTAACCACGCAAGACACAACTTACCATCAGCAGCAAAGTAGACTGCTAGATAACTTTGTCTCTAGAGGATACAAAAAAACTGAGGTGCAGAAAGTCATTAAGATGGGCAATATACATAGAGCCGGTAAAGGTACCCCGTTTTTTAACAGGGACAATGATTTTAGGTATGAGAATACCACTAGCAATACTGAAACCAAAAATAGGTTAGTAATTCCTTTCATCAATAGAAACACACATATAAAACAAATTTTGGAGGACAATTGGAGATTATTGAAAGCCGATGACAAAATTAGGAACTTAGTGAGCGAGAAGCTGAGTATAGGTTATAGAAACATGAAATCATTGAATAGGCTTCTATGCTATGAACAAATGCATAGGGGCCCTACTTTGACATCGAAGGAAGGCACTTTTCCCTGCAATGCATGCAATCAATGTAAATACATAGCGGAAGAAGCAACTTTCATACACCCTTATACAGGGCATACATATAGATTTAAAGGCTTTGCCAATTGCAAAACCACAGATGTGGTCTATTTGGCACAATGTCAGTTATGCAATACGTTCTATGTTGGAAAAACCAACAGAACATTACGTGAACGCATAAGAGAGCACATCTATGCTATAAACAAGGAAAATATCACCAATGCACTGGCACGACATGTAATAGAAAATGGTCTAACGCATTGTTTTAGATTTAGGGTGTTGGAAAAAGTGAATAGGACAAGTAGGTTGGGGAACCCCAAAAATAGAACAGAGGAAGTAGAAAACAAGTGGATCCTTAGGCTGCAAGCCCATAAACATGGTCTAAATGAGAAGATCTCACTAAAACCATTCCTAGCAGCCAGACCACTTAAACACTGAAGCTTTGTATATGGACACAATAAGCTTGCTAAAAAACATTGATTTTTATATGTTTTTTTAGTGAGACTTTTTAAAAAATGGCATATATATTTTTTACTAGACATTATAGTTTTTTCTATTTTATTTTTTTATATATTTTTAATAAGCTAATTTATATAGACAAAACTTTATAAACTTGGTCAATAAGTTCAATGGAGTTTTCAGAATAAGACTTCAAAGGATGAAATACACTTGTTGAAATAACATTTTCATTATGTTATGCATATAATATTGTACTGAGTGACTAACTTTTAAAGCACCATTGAATTCTTTAGGCACAGGCACTTTAAATATGATTAGTCAACTGCTTGACATGAGATTATGTTGTGCAAAGAAGTTGCATCTAAAGAGTGGCTTATATGTGTTTTATGAATAATGCTGAAACAACACTTTTATAAAGCTATTTCAACTGCACTTTGTTATGCACATAATGCTGGGTTAAGTGATCAACTTTTAAAGTACTACTGAATTCTTTAGGCACAGGCACTTTAAACATGAATAGGTAATTGCTTGTTATGTGATTAAGCTGTGCAAAGAAGCTGTATTTAAAGAGTGGCTTTTCAATGAATGTTATTGAAGTCTGAAGAAGCATCATAGGATGTGAAAGCGCTTACTATTTTATTCTGTTCCTGTCAATAAAAAGTGGAATATATCGTTGGCTGTTGTCGTTTTGGATTTGTCTGCTGATAATTTTTGGATTTCTACATAGCTGTTGGTGCATCCTTGGTTTTTGTTCTCTTGTATACAGCTCTTTTTATCCAAGGCTGCTTTGCTCAGTGGTGAGTTTCTTTTACTGCTTGTAAAGTAGCAGAAGTGTACACTTTTTTGCCCCATCTCTCCAAAGCTCTACAATCCTTATCTGACTGAATAGGGTTCTTAGCAGTGGCAGCCTTAACACCCTTAGGACCCTGAGAAATGGTTTCTGGATCAGCAGTAGGATTTTTATTAAGAAACTGGTGGGAGTCAGGGACTCTGTAATATCTATCAGGTTTAGCAGGGGCCGGAGGAAAGGAGTCAGGAGTTAAATTAGACTCAGAAAAGACATCATCCACAATATCCAAAATAGGAGGAATAGCCAGGGGTCTGTGTTGGGGAAGAAGGAAATCCCTAAGCCTTCTCTTAGATTCAGAGTACTCCTGCCCTTCCCAGTGAAAATGTTCCCTCATGTCATGTAAAGTTTCCCCAAAAGAATAATCCTCATGAGGAGAAGCTGAAGGGATGGATTCCTCAGCATCAGAATCCTCATAAGGAGGGAACGTACAATCCTGTTCAGAGGAAGACACTGAAGAGATAGATGCCTGATCAGAGGATTCATAATCCAATTCCTGTCTTGGCCTTTTGTCAGGAGGGGGATGTGAACCCCTAATCATAGTTAACAAGTCCTCCGCCATTTTAAACATTTGTTTTTGAGATTTAGGTTCCAGATCAGAGGAGGCTTGGGCTTGAGTCTTTGTTTTAGAAGGAGTCTTTGCCTTTACCTGAAGCTGCGTAGGCCTGAAAACCCCCTTGGAAGCCGATACCTGCACAGCGGCTCCGGGCCCATCCGTGGGAGCATTATCCGAAGGTCCTGCACCTGGAGTATTCGAAGGCCTAGTTGGCTCCTCGTGGGAGTCCATTTTGGCAAGCGGTTCTGTAATGGCCGACAGGGGCTGCAAAAGCGCCTCACTGATGACGGCTGAACCAGCAGCTGGGCTCTGATTGTAAACTGTCTGATTTGGACCTCGGAGGCCTATCCTTATCCTTGCGCCTTTTATGAACTCCGGTAGTCGGAAACGTGTCCGACGACATGTTATAATTAAATCACCTCCCAAAGTAATGAAAGGCAAAATCGTATCTCCATGTAATAGTAAGTTGATTAAATCTAGCACAAAACCGACAACTAGCTACGTCGTGGTCAGGGCCTAGACAAGGAATACAGTAAGAATAAAAATCCTTATGAGGTATTTGCTTCCCACATGAAATACAATTATTAACTTTTTCTGACATCGGTCTGGAGCAAGAAAAGTTTCCCCAACGGGGTACTTAGCTTTGAAAAGAAGAATGTCTTCGGTATGAAGCACCAAAAATAACAGGAGATAGCCGACCGGCACTTGCAAACTGCTTCCACCGTGCGGCAAGAAAGACTGGAGAACATGGTGTCGGCTAGGAGCTTTGTACCCCTGGCGCTCTGACATCAGGGAGGGTGAGTACACAGCCGACGCCGGACCCAGACTTTGGGATTCTGGCCGACCGAGGGCTGCCTGCTGGCAGGAAGAACCCTACAGTGATGACTGCAACAGTGAAACACGATGAACATCTGAAGGCAAACTAGAACTTTGAAGACCAAACAAATAAAACCGGATATACACATTAAAATTTTTGAAAACAGCAAATATAAATCTAGTGTGCATAATAAAAATGATTTTATAGAAATAAATATATATATATATATATATATATATATATATATATATATATATATATATATATATATATATATATATATATATATACACACACACACAAACACAGACACACACATACATACACACACACACACACATATATATATATATATATATATATATATATATATATATATATATATATATATATATATATGTATCTATGGTTTACTATCAAATTTTAGATTGGCACTTGCATGAAGCTGGGAAAGTCAAAAGGATATTTTCATAATGCCGATCCGGAAAATGTTCAACTCCACATTAGCGAATATAGTGTGCATTCGCTAATGTGGAATCGATGTTCGGATAACAGATCGCACTACAGTGGGGATCGGGAAATGTACCCTTTTTTTCACTGTAGTGCAATCTCAAAGTTAGAATATAAAATATGCAGGGAGTGCAAGGGGCACAGCCCCCACATGGGGAGGAGGTGCAGGACGGCTTACCCCCTTGCACAAATGTTACCAGTAACATGGACTTTCGACATTAGAACTTCCGGTATTCAAATGTTAAGTCTGTGTTACCATTCCAAAATTTTGGCAATTTAATACCAAGTTTGATAAAAATTGATTTATAGAGAGAGAGAGATAAATGCACACACACACACACACACACACACACACACACAAGATGTGGTAGGAATGAAAACCTACAGATTATACATTTACAAAAATCTTAAAACAGTTTTGGTTACGCAAAGGTGGTGAAAAATTGTGCTAACATGCCATTAACTTCAGATACAGATATTAAATTATATTGAAACATAAATATGCACACATGTGACAGGAATAAAATAGAATTAGTAAAGATGACCTGAGGTCACCAGCGTAAACTTAGGATCATAGCAAATTATTAGGCTACTGGCCCTATTTGTGTGTCATTATAAGCCTAGCCAATAAACTGACCCATGTTCCCACAAGTCAGCACACGATGCCCCTGTCCAGCCGGGACACAGGTGGAATCCCAGGGGTGTATTTTCTGTTTCCCATCCAGTCATCCAGGTTCCTCTTAAAGAGGGATAACGTAGTACTCTGCCTGACGTGGAGACGGATTCTATTCCACAGATGGGGGAGTCTCTAGGAGACCAATCTGTCCCACCAGTAAGTCCTAGTGTTGTCGCAGACCACGTTGAGGCTTTGCGTGTGGGTCATGTGACTGGAGTTTGGTTTACGGATAAGCAGCAATTTCATCACGGTGAGGTTGGAGTGCTTAGGACATTGTTATTAATGTGATAATTTATGGAGATGTCACTCTCCCCAAAGGGGATGATGATGATGCATTTTTTGGTGTTTAGTTTGAGACCATGTTTCTGGCACCAGTCATTTGCTTGGGTAAGACCCTCTTGTATGTCTACATCACTAGGGGAGTTGATAACAATGCCCAGCTTACAGTCATCTGCAAACTTGGTCATCCATAGACCTCTGGTTTTGGCTTGCACCTCAGTCAAGTATATCCCAAAGAGCAGGGGCCCCAAGACTGATCCTGGGCTATGTCACTCATTACAGGTCTACTACTTGAGGTAGCTTCCCCTATTTTGAGTTCTATCAGTGAGCCAATTAGCTACCCATCTGGTCACATATGGATTTACACCAAGCTGGGATAGTTTATCTATTATGCCAGACTGCAGAATACTGTCGAAGACCTTGGCCAGATCAAGTTAAGTGGTGTGCACGGTCTTCCCCTCATCCATGGCTTTGGTGACTGACTCAAAGAAGTCTACCATATTTAACAGGCATGAACTCCCCTTGACAAAACCAAACTGTGTGGGATCAAGTGTTTGGAGGTTGGCGATATCCGTGTTAATGTGGTCTATAATAATGCATTCCATGGGCTTGCAAATCAGGCTGGTTAAGCTGATAGGTCTGAAACTACCTGGATCAGTTGCTGTTCCACCTTTGTGCAGAGGGATGATGGTGGCCGTCCTCCACTCGGCTGGGACAAAACTGGTCCTCAGGCTTAGGTTGAATAAGGTACCCAATGGTTCTGCAAGTTTCTGCCTCAGTTGACGCAGGATGTAGCCTGAGATGTCATTGGGTCCCATAGAAGGTGTGTTTTTAGCCTCTGAGAGGGTGGGAAAGACCTATTCCTTAGAGATAAGGGGGGGGGGGGCATGTGCTGTGGATATCATGGATTACTGATGGAGGGACAGAGGAGTGATGTTTTCATTGAACCTATCTGCCAGCTGGTTGGCTAAATAAACATCATTTGCGCACATTATTTATTTATTTACATTTGTTGACCGGGAGTGTCCGACTGGACGTAGGTCCATTTTCAGTGGAGGCCCGGGGAGAAAAGATCTGCAGTTAAAATATACAGACAGTAGTTACATTGCATTTACACAGCAATTAACAATTACAAACATAGTTACAGATGAAGAACGTAGTACATCAGTAGACAACTAGAATCTTTTATTTGCAAAGTACATAACAGACATTAACAATTGTTACAATAAGAAGTTCCTGCTTTATAATAAGTAGTAGGCTTATGAGCATCCGAGCTTGCTATAATCAAGGTAGTTAGTGGGGTGGAAAAAAAGTAGTGGGTGGATGGGGTGGGTGATATTAGAGTGGGAGTTGCAAGGGCACATGGTGTCCTTGACCATCAGTTCTGAGCAGATTTGGGTGTTTCCCCTTAGACTGTAAACATATGTGAAGAAAGCCTTATGCTTGTCTTTAGTAGATGTGGCCAATTTGGACTCGAAATTAGCTTTGGAGGACTTCACTAATATCCTTAGTTGCCTTTTTAGGCCAAGGACAGATTGCTTCCAGTTTGGCACCTGTTCCTTCTTGGCCCTGGACAGCAATTTTTTCCTTTTGCTGTAGAGTTTATTTACAGCCGGTGTCCACCAGATCGGTTTAGATGACACTACAGGGATGCTGCAGTGTTTTCCTATGTTGGCTAGTACCAAGTCCAAGATGTTGTCACCTCTTGTGGGGGTTTCAACCAGCTGGTTCAAGGAACTGGCATTGACAAAGTCAAGGAATCTTTGAGAATTTGGGTTTTGGCTCGAGTAGTTCTAATCAATGGTTGGGTAGTGAAAATCGTCCAGGATCAGTGTTGAATCTTAATAAATTTGAGGAGGTCCAGAAAGGCGGCATGGGTGTCCTAACCCAATGCTGGGGGGCTGTAGCTAACTATGATTTGAATAGGGGTCTTGTCAACAGTTAACTGCACCTGGAGAGTCTCCTGTGTGTCATACTGTTTGACCAGTCTGGAGGTGTGTACATCTTTAATATATATTCAAACACCACCACCTTTGGCTTTTCTGCCCTCAGTTTGGGGTCTGTTATGTATAATAGGATGAGTAACCACATAAGGCTGTGGTGCTGTCTGAAGCTTTAAACCGGGTTTCTGTGACTGCACAAATTTCAGCATCTTCCAGGGTTAAGAATGTTTGTAATGAGTGCAGTTTCATGTTAAGACTCCTAGCATTCAGCAAAATGACCGTTACATTGTGTTTAGAGGAGATTCTCATGTTGGTAGTTTTGACCTCAAGACATTGCCTAAAAAAGGCACTATGGGTGATGCAAGAGCTTTTGCCAGGAGCCTGAAGCCAAAGGGAGATAGATGCAGACCATCTCTGGAAAAGCATCATTGTCTGTCAATCATGTCTTCCCAAACCGACAGGTACTGGATCCCCTTTAGAATGGCACCAGAAACTAAGCCAATTGTTAAAATAAATCATTTTTTTTGTTTGTATTGAGGCATTATTCTGGTAACTGCGGTGGTGGTGCTGCAGTAGCGTTGTCGCCTCACAGTACGATGTCCTGTTCGATTCTCAGCTAAAGCGTTTTCTGTGTGGAGACATGGGTGAATGGGCGTACCTTCGTTGAAGGTTGTGCATCAGGGCTGGCAACTCGACACGTAAAAATCTACTGCCAATCATTAGCAGACCGGAGTTCTGCTGTGGCGACCCCTAACTGGGGAAAACTGAAAGACACAACAACAACATTGAGGCATTATTCTGGGTGATGGTAGAATGCTGCTTAAGGCTAGTGAAATATCTGTCTGGAACACACATTCAGTGAGCTCCAGCATGTCTCTCTTCATACAGCCCAGAGAGGTAAATCGCAATTCATTCACGCCAACATAGGTTCACAGGTTCATAGATTAGTACTAGGCTAACAGCCCTTGTGGGTCATTTTAAGCCTAGCCAATTACCCCATGTGAAAATCAAACCCTGTACCTTGTAACTGTAAGGTAAACACCTTAACCATTATGCCAGCCTCCCACCCCACATGCATTGACAGTCATAACAGTACTTGTTGAGGGACTTGAGTGCATGGGTGATGTGGCAGATTCTGGCACCTGACGAACAACTTACCATGACTTTCTCCTTATCCAACCTGGTGAGGGGGACATCTGTGTCTCTCTCAACAGATTCTCCTATGATTACTATATTGTTTATAGTTGAGCCTTAATGGCTGTGAGACACATGTCTAGACTATGTGCAGTGTGTGGTGTGGTAGGCTGTGGAGTTTGCATGTGATTTTGTCTTGGAGGTCTCTCTTGTTTAGATATGTTTTTGTTAAGAACCTCCACATATCTGGGTGTGTGTTGTGTCGGTGTGGGTGATATTTGAGGTATAATGTTTGCGCAGACAACCTTCTCAGTGTCAATATACTGGATTATGAAGGCGACAGCATAGACTCCAGCTTTTTAATGCACTTACATCTCTCACAAAATGTGTTCCTAAGTGATGGTAAAAAGAGGGTTGTCCTTGTACATGAGACAGTTGTTAGACTGTCTCAGGATGCCCATTATCAACCAGATCGGCAGGAGAAACTGTAGAAAACTGTCCGTCCATATTTATCAGAATCAGTGAGGGGAGTGAGCAAAGATGGAAAGATCTGATAAGGGTACTTGTAAGCTTGTCTTTGTACAGAGGCTGTAAAGAAGCTTCCCTACCTCACAATCAAGCAAGTGGTAGGAACGGAAAATTTTAAGCTGGAATACCTTTGCAATGGGTTAAATCAGAGAAGAGGCAGTGCTCAACACGCTAACAAGCTCTGCCCTGCACTAACACAGGGTTTAAATACTAGAAAAGATGGAAGAACCTAGAATCTCAGATTACTACCCAGTCCTGCTAGCCCCTGCACTTTCAACCAATCACTCATGCTAGAGCAGGTCAGGCAGCCTCATGACTCTCACTAACAGAGAAGGCAGGCTCCTACCAGCACAAGATGGCTTCCAGAAAACACATCAAGCAAAACAATCAGGCCTGGATGCAGAAAACCTCTACCCAGACTATGCTACTTGCATAGAACACAGAACACTCGCAGCAAATGCACAGAAAAGCACAGATAGAGCACTCGCAAACAGAAAATACAACTCTCAGTATGAACAAAGCAGTTTACAGTTAAGTAATTCAGTAAAAATGCAGTTACAGTAATGAAACACTATTTAGCAATGAAACATCAGTGAAAACAGTATAAAACAGTACAAGAATGCATTGAAATAGTTAAAAAAAAAAAAAAAAAAAAAAAAAAAAAAAAAAAAAAACTTTACAACAGTGCAAAATGTAGTACAGTATCATTGCATTTGTTATTCACCAGGTTATTAAAGTATGAGGAAATCCCTCAAGATTGGAGACGTGAATTTGTACAACCTATATTTAAGGGAAAGGGGAACAGAACAAACCCAGAGTTACAGAGACCCATAACTTAACATTGGAGACATTGACTTATTCAACCCATATATATAAGGCACAGGGGAACAGGACAAACTCAGAGTCACAGAGACCCATAAATTTACTTTATTTTCAAGGAAGAGTAATGGAGGAGGTTATTTTACATAATGTATCATCAGCATTGAAAAGACTAGGACTTGAAACTCTATATAATCATGCATATGCTGAAAACAGATCTGTAACTACCTGCAACATGATGCTTTGCAATAACACAACAGTTACAAATGAAAAATTGTGCTGTGGGGTAATTTATATAGACTTACTGTCAGCCTTAGAATAAGATTTTACACAAAACAATGATTATATATTAGAACTATTTATTGATGTAATTCTGATAAGCTGGATAGCTGCATTGCTTGCAAATAGGACATACCAAAGACACATTATCAGGGCAGGTGAATCTCTAGATTACAGTCAGGGTGTACTATAAACCTCTCACTCAGGCCCATGTCTCTTTAAGTTACTTCTTTCTGATCAACCTTTTTCATTTCTGGTGCTCTATTGTCTGCATGCAGGTAACTTTAAATAGGTAAACAGGTTAAATCTGTCACAGATTGGACAAAACTTGAGTAATTCAAACCATTTGGGCACAGGAGAATAATATGCTGATAAATTTATCAACAGCAAAGCCTATCAGACTTGAGATATAGATTGAAGGATGAGTACTTAATACAGCACACTGCAATTTAAAATGTGGATTCTTTTAAGAACCTGGGTATTTTGGCCAGCTAAAAACTTGGTTATATTCAACTGGACGTATAAGAGAATTTAAGTACCTTTTTCTGCACTTTTTTTTTAAAAAATACAGTATTTAAATTGATTTAAACTGTGTATGAAGGAGTGTTGAAGGAATTTTTATCTGAAGTTATTCTGCTCTTCAGTAACTTGAACTAAAGCTAGTGTTGGCTGAATTTTGTTATTTGCTAGTAATTACAGGTGTGGGGGTAGCCACATTCTTTGATTTCCTGTCCTTGCATATTTAAACTGGTGCATGTGAAATAATTGCTGCTTTAAAACTTCAGCTTGGCCAGCTAAAAACTTGGTTATATTCAACTGGACGTATAAGAGAATTTAAGGACCTTTTTCTGAACTTTTTTTTTAAAAAATACAGTATTTAAATTGATTTAAACTGTGTATGAAGGAGTGTTGAAGGAATTTTTATCTGAAGTTATTCTGCTCTTCAGTAACTTGAACTAAAGCTAGTGTTGGCTGAATTTTGTTATTTGCTAGTAATTACAGGTGTGGGGGTAGCCACATTCTTTGATTTCCTGTCCTTGCATATTTAAACTGGTGCATGTGAAATAATTCCTGCTTTAAAACTTCAGCTTGGCCAGCTAAGAACTTGGTTATATTCAACTGGACGATAAGAGAATTTAAGTACCTTTTTCTGCACTTTTTTAAAAAATACAGTATTTAAATTGATTTAAACTGTGTATGAAGGAGTGTTGAAGGAATTTTTATCTGAAGTTATTCTGCTCTTCAGTAACTTGAACTAAAGCTAGTGTTGGCTGAATTTTGTTATTTGCTAGTAATTACAGGTGTGGGGTAGCCACATTCTTTGATTTCCTGTCCTTGCATATTTAAACTGGTGCATGTGAAATAATTCCTGCTTTAAAACTTCAGCTTGGCCAGCTAGAAACTTGGTTATATTCAACTGGACGTATAAGAGAATTTAAGTACTTTTTTCTGCACTTTTTTAAAAAATACAGTATTTAAATTGATTTAAACTGTGTATGAAGGAGTGTTGAAGGAATTTTATCTGAAGTTATTCTGCTCTTCAGTAACTTGAACTAAAGCTAGTGTTGGCTGAATTTTGTTATTTGCTAGTAATTACAGGTGTGGGGGTAGCCACATTCTTTGATTTCCTGTCCTTGCATATTTAAACTGGTGCATGTGAAATAATTCCTGCTTTAAAACTTCAGCTTGGCCAGCTAAAAACTTGGTTATATTCAACTGGACGTATAAGAGAATTTAAGGACCTTTTTCTGCACTTTTTTTCTTAAAAATACAGTATTTAAATTGATTTAAACTGTGTATGAAGGAGTGTTGAAGGAATTTTTATCTGAAGTTATTCTGCTCTTCAGTAACTTGAACTAAAGCTAGTGTTGGCTGAATTTTGTTATTTGCTAGTAATTACAGGTGTGGGGGTAGCCACATTCTTTGATTTCTTGTCCTTGCATATTTAAACTGGTGCATGTGAAATAATTCCTGCTTTAAAACTTCAGCTTGGCCAGCTAAAAACTTGGTTATATTCAACTGGACGTATAAGAGAATTTAAGTACCTTTTTCTGCACTTTTTTAAAAAATACAGTATTTAAATTGATTTAAACTGTGTATGAAGGAGTGTTGAAGGAATTTTTATCTGAAGTTATTCTGCTCTTCAGTTATTCCCAGCCACCCGCCCTGTTTTTGTTTTGGTGTTAATCTTAGTGGCATTGAAACTGCCCGCCTCAGCCTGCCTCTGGGCCCATCTCATTTGCTCACTCAACTGAGTGCAGTGAGATCATATTCTGATTTCAGGCACTCCTACTGTGTACAAAGAGAGCATCTGGGAAATAGAAAAAAAAAAAAAATTAAGCTTATTTCCTGCCTTTCTTGTTAAGTGGTACAGACTATTTGTAGGCTTCTGAGCCCCAAGCCCTTCTGTGTTTGAGGGAAGCCTTCTAGCTTGTTTATTTCTTATAACTAGCCAGTTTTCTAGTTTCAGCACTCAAATCTGTTTCTTTGATCTCAGCACTTGTTCAGAAAAAAAAAAAAAAAAAAAAAAAAATTTCATCTGCTTTTACTGTACTTGTGTTTTACCTACTTCTTTTACTTTTGCATCATCTTAAAATACTCAATTGTATTTATTACTGCTTGGTGTAACTCATTCTAAGCCTTTTGGTTTAAACACTTGGGCTTCGGACCAGTTAGTTGTTTTGCACTGAGAGGGTTTGTGGTCTGCACTGTTGTGGCAGAACAGGTAGCTTACATCCTTCTAGGTTGAGAACTGCTGATTGAGGGCTCAGTGTCTGTTATTCTAAAAGTGTATTAATTCTGGTTTAAGCACTTGGGCTTTCAAGCCAGTTATTTTACATTAAGAGGGTTCGTGGTCTGCACTCTTGTGGGAGGAGAGGCTGGACTCTGCCCTTCTGAGCTGGGAATTTCTGGTTAAAGGCTTATAGTGCATGCATATCTGAACTGTTCCTTACTGAAGTTGGTGCGCCTTGTTTGCTGTGGCAGACTGGATTCGGGCCTGCTGGATCTAGCTTTGTTTGTGTAACTTGAGCACTAATCCAGACATTCTCTAAAGTATTCAATGGTATTTATTACTGCTTGGTTGTAACTTGATTAAAGTGTAGCTATCATTCAAGTCTTTTGGATTAAGCACTTGGGCTTCAGAACAGTTGTTTTACATTAGGAAGGTTTGTGGCAAGCACTGTGGTGGCAGGACAGGTAGCTTTCATCCTTCTAAGTTGGGAACTGCTGATTGAGAGCCCAGTGTCCAAGTGTATTAGTTCTGGTTTAGGCACTTGGGCTTCAGGCCAGTTATTTTACATTAAGAAGGTTCGTGGTCTGCACTCTTGTGGGAGAAGAGGCTGGACTCTGCCCTTCTGAGCTGGGAATTTTCTGGTTAAAGGTTTATAGTGCCTGAATATTTGAACTGTATCTTACTGAAATTGGTTCACCTTGTTTGCTCTAGCATAGACTAGATCCAGGCCTACTGAATCTAGCTTTGTTTATATGCTTGTTGTTTGTTTGCTTGTTATTTCCCTGGAAGCTAATTCCACCTAATACATAACTTCTCAGCGCTTCTGTGGATCACTAGTGATATCTGCATTGCTTACTGTACTTATTTCCTTGTTTCACTTGAAAGAAAGTTACTGTTTGTCGTTTTGCATTTAGTTACTTGTAACACATTGCACTCAAGTTACCTGGCACTTGCTCACTAAAGCAATTATATAAGTCAGCACTAAAAATTAAAAGCACTACACCCTCACTCCCCACTGGCCCTTGTTTTCAATTAAGGATTTCCCAATATTATTCTAGCATGTCCAAAGGTCAGTTGTCAATCTCCTCTCGGTCCAGCTGGTGAATCTGGGAATCTTGAGGCAATGTTATAACTGCCTCATGTACACAGACAACCCTCTCCTCCTCCCACATAACACAAATACTTAAGAGAGATGCAGCTATTTAGCCAAACTGGAGGCTGAGCTCTCTCAACTCAGGACTGGCAAGACCAGACAGGAGGAGAAGGCAACTACACACACCACAAAACCAGCCTCACATAATGCTACCACTCCACTGAATCAAACACATAAACACACAAAGACATACTCGGAGGCTCTGAGTAAAATTTACCTAAACAGCAGAGGCCTCCAAAGCAGACACCCAAACAACTGCTACCTCAAGACACCCCACAAGCAACACATAAACCACAAAAGCAGTGTGCAAAGCAGTCACAGCCCTTAAGGCCAAATACAACACCAAACATACTTGTCATAGGTGACTCCATAGTCAGACACACTGACGTCCCACTCACCAGGCTGAACAAGGAGAGGGTCACAGTAAGCTGCCTATCGGGCGCTAGAATCCGCCACATAACACAAGCACTGGTCACCCCATGGCAAGTACAAATATGACACAGTCATTGTCCATGCTGGTGTCAACGACCTCAGACGCACCTCCCTGGACTACATGAAAGAGACATAGAGGAGCTCTCTGATTATGTAGCCCAGGCAGGTATGACCCTAACCCTGAGCAGTATCCTTCCTTCACCAAGAATGATGCCACAATATAGAGACAAGATGATCAGCTTTAACAATTGGCTTAATGTCTGGTGTCATTCAAAGGGGATCCAGTGTCTGTCTGCCTGGGATGACATGCTTGACAAGCCACGCTGCTTCGCAAGGGATGGCTTGCACCTGTCACCCTGGGATTCCGGATATTGGCTAAGGCTCTTGCCACCCCCATAGTGCCTTTTTAGGCAAGGCTCAAATTCTAAACCTACCACCCTAGAAAACAAAAATGGGAAGAAACTGAGGGTAATGCTGCTCAATGCCAGAAGTCTAAATCTCAAAATGCACGCACTCGAGGCCCTTCTCAGTATGGAGAACATCGATGTCTGTGCTGTAACTGAAACCTGGTTCAAGGCTCCTGAGAGCACCCGGCACTATTAGGTTTTACCTCATATCATGCGTTCCGGCCCCAAAACCCGGACCACACCACAAAAGGAGGGGGAGTATCCATATTCATAAAGGATACTCACACCTCCAGGTTGGTGGCAACGCACGAAGCTTCGGAAACCATCCAGGTGCAACTAACCATAGGCAAAACTGCTCTACAAATTGTAGCATGCTACAGGCCACCCTCTCAAACTCAGGAACCCCACACAGCCTTCCTGAAGACACTGGAGGGTATAAATGTATCTCCAAACACCATCATATTGGGTGACTTCAACTACCCGAATATAGACTGGGAACATTACTCAAGCCCTAACTTTCTAGCCCAACGGTTCCTGGAGTTCATAAATTCAAATGCCATGGAACAGCTAGTCACTGTTCCCACGAGAGGAGAAAATATAGTAGATCTCATTGTCACAAACATGGGGACAAAATGCTCCACACCGGAAGTATATCCTCATTGGTGAGATCTGATCATAAACTAATCTCACTGGAAATCCACATCCCGCCCCCACCCCAAGCAAAAAGACCATAGTGAAGAACTTCTCTAAAGCAAACTTCACACTACTCAAGACTGGTGTGGTATCCTTCAAGGCCCCTGAGCCAGAGGAAACCACAACCCAAGCTGCGGAAGCCCTTACAAATGCCTTCTATGAACACCTCCAGGACTGCATGGATCAGGCAATCCCAAATAAAACCAAGACTCTTTCCACAAAGGGCAAACGTCCAGTCTGGTGGACCCCAGCCATTAACAAACTTTACAATAAGAGGAGAAAGCTATTACATGATAGAACAAAATCCATAAAAGGGAAGTCACCCCTGATCATTATTAGTAAAAAATACGAGCACTCATAAAACCAACTAAGGCCAATTTTGAGAGAAAAATTGCCATGGATTCAAAGGACAATCATAAGGCCTTTTTCAGCTATGTTAGGAACCTGGGTGGAAACTCCCAGATATGCTCAGAATTAGTCCAAAATGATACAAAATCACTGAACCCACAGACATTGCCAACATACTGGCAGACAGGTTCAGTGCAAACTTCACCCCCCCCCCCCAAAGGAGAGATAACTATCCCAGCCGAGTGTAGCCTCCCGGACATCTCAAATGCGCAGGTGAAAGCTGCTCTCTCTAAAGCTAAAAACACAGCATCAATGGGACCGGATGGTGTCCCCGGCTTTGTGCTACACGAGCTAAATGAGGAATTAAACCCGCACATAAGGCAGCTGTTTAATCTCAGCCTTACCACAGAATACGTGCCCAAGGAGTGGCGTACGGCAACTGTGGTCCCACTCCACAAAGGCGGTGCCTCTACGGACCCTGGTAATTACCGCCCCATAAGCTTAACAAGTCTAGTCTGCAAAGCTATGGAGAGGATCATAATGGAGCTCATAAACAAAGATATAGGGGACTTGCAGACATTGGACCCGACCCAGTTTGGCTTTGTCAAGGGAAGATCATGCCTTTTGAACTTGGTTGACTTCTTGGAAACAGTCACCAAGGCCATTGATGAGGAAAGGCAGTCCATACAGCCTACCTTGACCTTGCAAAGGCTTCGACACAATACCCCACTCGGGTATTGTAGAAAAACTTACCAGCTTAAATATAAACCCATATGTCACAAGATGGGTTGCAAACTGGCTTAAGGACAGAACCCACAGGGTTAGAGTTGCTGGCGCTGTGTCAGACTCCAAGCCGGTCACAAGTGGTGTCCCACAGGGCTCGGTCCTTGGCCCCTATTGTTTGGCATCTACTTCTCAGAAGTACAGGCCAACATGGGAGGACTTTGGCTGACAAAGTTTGCAGACGACTGCAAACTGGGCCATAGTGGAAAGTGCATTGGACACGGATATCCTTCAGAAGGGACTCACGGAAACAGATAGCTGGTGCCAGAGCCATGGCCTGAAGTTAAACGCCAAAAAATGTATAGTCATACCCTTCGGGAAAAACAAGGTAACCCCAAGCTACCATATAGGTGGCAATCCACTAAGCACAGAAGAGGTTATCAGGGACCTGGGGACCCAGGTTGACAGTGGCCTTTCTTTTGACACTCACATTGCTAAAGTGGTTAGAAAGACCTTCTACATTGCCCACCTGATCATGAAGGGATTCACATCCAGATCTAGTGAGGTCATTGTTCCCCTGTACTCTTCACTTATCAGACCAATGATCGAGTACAATGCCCCATTCGGGATGTATCTCACCCGACATCTGCAGCAATTGGAGAGACCCCAAAAGTTCCTCACCAAAAGGATAAAGGGACTCCAAAATCTGTCATATGCTGCCAGATTGAAGAAACTCCAGCTCTATTCAGTCGCATACCGTCTGCTCAGAGGTGACATGTGCCTGACATACAAGGCCATGTCCAACCCGGAATTAATGGACATGCTCCACCTCAAAAAATCCAAATCCACCAAAACCACTAGAGCAAGCGACTTAAACCTTAGCACGGATATAAATAGGACGTGCTGGTGGGATAGATTTATCACTCAGAGACTCCCTATGCTGTGGAATAAAATCCCGGTCCATGTGAGGCAGAGCACCTCGCTGACTCTGTTCAAGAGAAATCTAGACCTGTGGATGGGAGATCGTAGGTTTACCCCAGGAATCATCTCTGTGTCACTGCTGGACAGAGGCACAACAAACTAATGGGCACAGTATTTTTTCATATAAGGGGTGGCGTAAGCCACAATAATTTGGGCTAGGCTTATAAATGCCTTAGGGCAGATAGCCTAGTATAAACCTATGAACCTATGAACCTATGTGGATAGATAAAGCTTTGAGGGTTTTTTTTTTTTGGATCATATCAGCAAATTGTTAATGATCATTTTTAAAACTGTAGGCTGTAAAAAAAAAATAAATAAATAAAAAGATTTATAAAGTCTAGTAAATCAGAAATGATGGATTGCAAGTTGCACTAGACCCAAATTAAAGTATGGAATAATAATTTAGAAATCGTATAATAAAATTACCTTAAGTATATTGGAAAGGGTGCAAAAATACACCAAGGGAATTCACAGAATAAAATATTTGAACTTTTTACTCCATCTCATATTGATATTTAAATGGAGAGTTTAAGTACAGAGTAATTGCAGATAACTACCTCTAGGAATGTTTAGAGTTATCAAAGAGTGGCAAAGAATCAGACAATCTCTGTAGGAGATGATACAGGAATGAGAAAAGCAGTAACTTGTTCTGTTTACGAACAGCTGACGCATAGATACAATTTCTAATTATATTAAAGAAACCACTATTTTATGATTTTTTAAGAACATCTTCACTGAAATGACTGCTGGTACATTTGCAAGGGTATTACTGCCCATGCCTAAATATTTGTATGTATGTAACGTGTAAATATAAATATGTTTAATCAAGTGGCAATGTTATATATACATGGATTCCTCCATTTCTACTTGCATTTTATTTTTAGGTGCAATGGCATTCTTTAAGCTAATGAATGTATATTACAGACATCTTGTATTGTCATAAAGCAAATTGTCTGTTTGCAACAAAATATCACATTTGCTCTCAGTTGCAATTTACACTTTCTCTGTACAACTGTTACATTATATCAAAAATGGCTATGTACGCCTAAATAAGTCATAAGTTGCAAAACAGTTAAATAAAACCATGACTTCACATGACAACAGTGTGTCTGCTTGCTTATTTTTTTAAATAAATGAAATCACAATTTCACATGGAATGTGCGTGTGTTTATTGATTTATGTATGTATGAATGTAAGTTAAAATTGTACTGGCTAGTTCTAATTAGAAAAAAATGACTACCTAGTCAATATGACTATACATGCAAAAAAATAAGAAGTTATGTACTCACCATAACGTTCCATCTGAGTAGGTAGCTTCATTTGTCTGCAACCTGTGGGTCTTGGATCCGATATCGGATCCGAGCCGGCAACTTGTTTCAAGCTAATGGATCCGAGCTCCTAGCTCCTCCCCTCACCCATAATCCCCTGCCAACCCTCCATGACCTCAGATCGAGTTTGCCCCTCAATATGTACCCAAAAAGGGTATCCCAACTAACATAGATCCGCTGAAGGCCTGGGGGAAGGAGGGGGGATGGTTGCAGACAAATGAAGCTACCTACTCAGATGGAACGTTATGGTGAGTACATAACTTCATCTGAAGTAGGGACTTCATTTGTCAGCAACCTGTGGGACAGAGTCCCCAGCTACCTGAATCTTGGGTGGCCATCATGGAAGGATATTGCAGAGCACCGCAGAACCAAAGGATGCTCTCCCTCTAGAAATCACGTCCAGTTTGTAGTGGTTAATAAAGGTATGAGATGAGGCCCAAGTGGCTGCCGAACAAATATCATCCAATGGAACTCTAGATTTGAAGGCCGCAGAAGTAGAGATGGAACGAGTGGAATGTGCGCGAACTCCTTCAGGTGCGGGTCTCCCAGAGGCTTGGTACGCTAATAGGATACATTGTGAAATCCAGCGTGATAGAGATACTTTTGATATTGCTTTCCCCAAATTAAATTTGGCAAAGGAAATGAACAGCTGGTCGGATTGTCTATGACCAGCTGTTCTATGAGTATAAAAACGTAGCTGCCTATGAACATCTAATGAGTGCAGCTTGTACTCTCCTTTATTCTGATATTTAGGGAAGAAAACCGGTAAATTTATGGATTGATTTATATTGGTTTCTGATGCTATTTTGGGAAGGAAAGAGGGATTGATCCTGAGGTACACCCTGTCAGGATGAAAGATCAAATAAGGAGGCTTCACAGGAAGAGCTTGAAGCTCCGAAACTCTTTTCGCAGAAGTAATGGCTACAAGGAATGCTGTTTTCCAGGACAAGTATTTGAGATCTACTGAAGCAGCAGGTTCAAAAGGCAGAGCAGTCAAGGCTTGAAGAACTAGTTAAAGATCCCAAGGTGGTACGGCTTCTTTTATAGGGGGTCTAAGCAAAAAAGTGCCCTTGAGAAAGGTTTTACACAACTTGGCCGACATCAAGGGCCCTGTGTCATGTCCCACATGGTAAGAGGAGATGGCAGCCAATTGCACTTTGACAGTTGAGCAACTAGCGCCTTCCTGAAAAAGTTTGGTTAGGAAGTCTAATATAGATGGAAGAGGAGTCGTAAAGGGATCTAGATTATGATGCTCCGCCCAGATGGGAAATGTTTCCATTTACTGCGGTACACTTTCCTGGTGGAGGGCTTATGCACTGCCACAAGGATGGCTTTGACTGGTGAAGAGATACCGGGAGTCCTAACTAGGAGTGGAACTGGAGCAACCAAGCTGTCAGCTTCAGATTGTCCAGATTTGGGGTCGGGAAGTCCGACGGATGGGAGATTAGATCCGGACTGGGATCCAGAATCCAAGGAGGATTCACTAGGTGAGACCACGGGTAAGGGAACCAAATTTGCCGAGGCCAGAATGGGGCAATGAGGATCATCCTGCTCCCCAACCGCGAGGCTTTCTGTAAGAGTTGCAGCATCAGGGGTAGAGGAGGATAGGCATAAAGTAGACCGGGTGGCCAAGCATGCACCAGAACGTCTCTTGGAGTTTCCCTTGGAGGGGGGATCAGAGTGAAGAAATTGCCACATTTGGTGTTTAAGGGAGAGGCAAAAAGATCGCAGCAGGGTTGCCCCCATATTGCGAATATCTGCTTCGCTACTAGTGGGTTGAGAAACCACTCGTACGGGGTAAGAAGGGTGCGACTGAGTTTGTCCGCTAGGATGTTGGCCCACCCCAGAATGTGCGTTGCAATCAGAAAATGGTTGGAGGAGATCGCCCATTCCCACACTCTCATGGCTTCGTGGCATAGAGGGTAAGACCTGGTTCCCCCCTGTTTGTTGATGTACCAGACAACAGACATGTTGTCTGACTGAATTGCAATCGTTCCTACGGGAAGGAGATTCTGAAGTTCTTGCAACGCGTACAGCACTACTCTCATCTCCAGAACGTTGATATGCAGGGAGGTCTCTGTATCGTTCCACGTGCCTTGGACCATCCTGCCTGAATAATGCCCCCCCCACCCGAGGCGGGAGGCGTCCGTGGTCACCGTGGCGAGAGGGGGAGAGGTGCAGAAGGGTCGGCCTGTATGGAGATCCGGAGCATGGAGCCACCATAATAGAGCCCTCCTGCAAGCCTTGCTGATAGCAATGGGGTGATGAAGAGGAAAGGACAGAAAGGACCATTGTACTAGAAGGGTCCATTGCAGTATCCGCATGTTCAGAGGGGCGCATGGAAGGAGCGTTATCGTTGCCGCCATGGAGCCTAGTGCCCTCAGGACCAATTCCACTGGTGGGGTCTCTGACTGGAGGATAGCCCGCACATGGAGTTGCAAATTCCGAAGTCATTCGGATGTTAGGAAGGCTCGTAGCTCTCTGGTGTCTATTCTGGCTCCTATGAATTCTATGGCTTGTGGCGGGGCCAGAAAGGATTTGTCGGCATTGATGGTGATGCCTAACTGTGGGGCTAGGCGGAGAATTAAATCTCTGGCTGAGCAAAGTAGATGCCTTGTTGGGGCGGTCAGGAGCCAGTCGTCCAGGTACGGAAAGACCTGTATTCCCTGGAGTCTCAGGTGGGCCGCAATCACTGCCAATACCTTGGTGAACACCCTGGGGGCTGTGGTGAGGCCAAAGGGAAGGACCCTGAACTGGTAGTGACTGGCTCCCAGCCGGAAGCGGAGGAACCTCCTGGATAGTCTGTCCATTAGAATTTGGTAGTACGCATCCTTGAGGTCTACAGAGCACATCCAATCGTTCTCCCTTAGAAGGGGGAGAATAGACTGAAGAGTGACCATTCGGAATTTTTCCTTGGTTACAGACAGGTTCAAGCGGGACAGGTCTAAAATCGGTCTCAAGTCCCTCGTCTTTTTTGGCACCAAAAAGAACCTGGAGTAGAACTCTAATCTGAGCTGGTCTTGGGGGACGGGCTGGATGGCTCTTTTTCTTAGCAGCTGCTGAATTTCTGCGGCTGCAGCCTCCCTCTGATCGGGTGGTACATCGGGGAGGTTCTTGAATTTGGGGACATGAAGTAATGGTATTTTGTACCCTCTGGATATAATTCGAAGCACCCAGCGGTCTGTCATGATGGACTCCCATGCCGCTAGGTGCTCCGAGAAGCGCCCCCCCCCCCGACTGCCTCCAGATTGGAGCAGTCGGGCAACCCTTCAGGGCTGCTGCGTGGGCCGGTCAGAGAAAGGTTCTCTGGACACAAAGTTTCTCGGAGCCCCTCTGCCCCTGGGGTGGCGTCCTCCCTGTCCTTCTCTGCCACGGAAGGACTGGTTGTCCGGAGCGGGTTGGGAATGTTGCGATTTCCGGAACCACATCTTCTTCTGACCCTTTTGGTTCTTCGAAAAGGACTGCTGGGGCGCAGAGAAGCGGACTCCGACGGCAGGAAACGTCTTCCCGTCCTCGCTCTAGACAAGTGTCTCGCGAACCATTTTGCCAAACAGGGCAGAACCATCGAAAGGGGCATTCGCAAAAGACGCTTTAAAGGGCTCTGCAAAGTCACAATGACGGAGCCAGGCCTGACGTCTCATGACTAGGCCCGCTCCGCTAGCCCTAGTGGCTCCCTCGGTGGCGTGGGACAATAGCCGCATAGAGGTATTTGAAATGGATCTCAGAGTGGCCATTCGGGTGGAGTACAATTGTTTGTCCTCCACCGACATGGACTCAGGGGGGGAGGCAGTGTATTCTTTGATAAGATCCCGCTGCATCCCGATGACATGTGCCATATAGTTCAGAGACCTTACCAAGAAGGTCGCTGAACTAAAAACTCGCTTCCCTAAGCGGTCCATCGAGCGGGACTCCTTGCTCGGTGGATGGACTGAGGGGCTCTCCTGAGCTAGTTCCCTCTTCGTGGCTGCCGCCGTCAACATGGCATCTATGCAGGGACCCTTGCTCCAGTGCGACCGGTCAGAGGGGGGACTTATAATCCTGTCCAGGCGTTTGGGTATTGGCTCCACAGTGTCCGGGTCCTTCCACGCCCTGGTGGTAATAAGGTCCACCAAGGGGTCGGCCGGAGGGGACACCCAAGAGGTAGACTGGCCTGCATCGAATGCCTCCAGAAACACGGACTCGTCGGAGGAAGACTTGGGGGCAGACCACCCACCTCTGATCCTCAGCATCTCCATGATGTCTCCAAAGGAGACATCCTCAGGGGGTGATCTTGGGGAGCCCTCCCCTTCATCCAAGTTCGTGTCCTCAGTTAAGGACTCAGGGGAGACCACGTGCCTCCTCTTGCACTTATGCTTGCGGGGCACTTCCTCGGGGGGGGGGCTGTCCGAGGAGGCCTCGCCAGCAACATCCTGTTCCAATGGAACTCCCTGGGACATTGAAGCAGGCTGTCCCTTTGGCCGGGTGATGGATGCCTGGCCCAGCAGAGAGGGAGTGCAGGGTGGAGCCGAGACAAGGGCCGGGGTTCCAGATGCTCTCAACACAGCCCTCTCCACTATATCGAAGGCTGAGGGGGAACCACTCTCTCTGGGCTCCGAGAGTCGGCTCCCCCTCGGATACGATGAAGGGATCAGAACCGGCGCCGAGACCATCGGATCCGAAGAACCAGTGCGCTCCGATCTGGACGGAGCCGAAGGCACACTGAATCCCCTCGGATCCAAAGCTCGGGCCACTGCTCCGAGAGGTCGGATCCGACAGGCTTGAGGGCAGGGTCGGATCCGAAGTACCAAGTACTGTCGGCGCCGACCCACCCCCGGCTCCAACGCTGCTCGGCTCTGAACACTCCGAACGCGGGTAGCGGGTCGGAGAAGGAGCAACTGGATGGAAAAAAGGTGTCAAGCTCCCCCCCCCCGGGGGAGGGGAGGCAAGAGCACTCCCATCTGCAGCTGGGCCTGGATGAATCTTCGCACCATCCGGTCCAAGTCTGCATCAGACATGCTGAACGTTGATCTCGAAGAGGCCACCGAGGCAGGCCTGGAATGCCGCCTCGATGACCTCGAAGGAGATCGGGCCTCCTCCTCCTCGGGCCCTGGGGAGAAACAAGGGGATCGAAGCCGAGGAGGAGGAGACCTAGAAGCAGTGGAGGGAGAAGCCCGCTTAGCTGGCAGGGCCAAAGTGGAGGCCTCGGCCCGCCTCTTGTGGTGCTTCTCCCTCCGTTTCTCCCTCCTAGCCTCCCTATCCTCCGGCGCTTTAGCGGGAGTTTGAGTCCTGGCCGAAGGAAGGGGGGCAGGAGTGGCAACAACCACAGCCTGTGGTAGTGCCACGGGAGCAGCGGCGGCCGGAGCAGAGTCCGGGGGCAAAAGTTCCGCCAGGACCAGCTTCGACCTCCGCTCTTTCAGTGCCCTGGGGTTGAACACTGCACAAATGGTACAGCCTGAGGTGAGGTGTTCAACCCCAAGGCTAACGACAGTGTGGCCATCAGCCGGGGAGAGCTTATGGCCACACTCGGTACATTTAGAAAAAATGGCTTTTGGGGCCTCAGCCATACTTAAAAGAAAAAGGCAGTGCTACACAAACACACAGCCCCCAAAAACACAATACACACACACATTCACTAACGACCAGCGAAGGGAGGGAAAAAACTAAGTAAAAGAAATTTTTTTTTACACTACAGGGTACCCAACTCTTACACACTTTATTTTTTAAAAAAAAAGGAAGAAAATTTGACAGAAAAAACACACTTAACTGACGATTTACTGTTGAGCTCAATGGAATCCAGCTATCCACAAGCGCAGCAAACTAGATCTGAGGTCATGGAGGGTTGGCAGGGGATTATGGGTGAGGGGAGGAGCTAGGAGCTCGGATCCATTAGCTTGAAACAAGTTGCCGGCCCGGATCCGATATCGGATCCAAGACCCACAAGTTGCTGACAAATGAAGTCCCTACTTCAGATCATTCATTTCTTATGATGTTTTGACAGTTATAACTGAAGACCTACCTCTCAACCTGTAAGTATAGAGAAAAGTCTTACAGGAAACATTTAATTGGCTAAAGTCGTTACCAAAGTCCAAGATAAAAGAGTGGTGAGAAGTACCTTTACTCAAGTGTCAACAACAATAAGGTACAAGCAGAAGACAGAATCAATATGACTGAGATAATCAGGTACTCCCCAGCAAATACCCTACACCATTTCTCTTTCAATTATCACTAAAGAACAGATCCTCAATACACTCTCCATATCTATAAAACACTGCATCAAAGGGCCCTAGTAATGTTGAAACATGACCTGTCAGGCAAAACCTCCAGACAGGCTTCATCCCTAAGGAATTAAGGAGTGCAATTGTCATTCTACTACACAATGGTGGACTATCAACTAATCCAGGGAACTACAGGCCCATAAGTTTGTCTAATCTTACATGCAAAGTCATGGAAAGAATGATCATGGATCAAACAAAGACATAAGACATCTTATAAAAATTAAATAAATAAAACTGACTCGTCCCTATTTGGTTTTGTCAAGAAGGTCACTAGAGCCATGGAAGAGTGCAAAATAGTGCATACTGCCTACCCCAAAATGGAAAAGGCATTTGACATGCTACCTCACTTGGGTATTTTAGATAAACTCAATAATTTAGGCACAGATTCCTATGTCACCCGATGGATAGCCAAA
Source organism: Protopterus annectens (assembly GCF_019279795.1). NCBI lineage: Eukaryota > Metazoa > Chordata > Ceratodontiformes > Protopteridae > Protopterus > Protopterus annectens. Next base: position 125,157,847 of record NC_056744.1, on the reverse strand, counting down.
TGGCTCACAGGACACATTAAGTTAAGGAAGGGGAATCCACCTCCATCAACAGGCCTGTCACTAAAGGTGCCACACAGGGTTCATATTGGGACCTCTCTGGTTTGGAATATACTTCTCTGAAGTTGAAGCGAATGTAGAGGGCTTCTGGCTGACCACATCTGCTGATGAGTGCAAGCTGGGTGCAATCAATGAATCCCACAAAGACGTATATATCCTTGAGGAGGGTTTGACAGACAAATAACTGATGCCAAAACCATGGGCTAAAACTCACTTCAAAAAATGCATAATTATACCCATTGGTAAAATGACCACACCTGCAAATTACATCAATAACTCTCACTTAAGATTAGTGTAGAACCAGTGATAAGGGACTTGGGAACTCAGATTGACAGTAACCTGAACTGTGATCAGCATTTCAGGTTCAGTGGTATAATGGTTATCCCATCTGCTTTACATGCAGAAGGTCCAGGTTCACATCCCGTTTAACAAGGTATAGGGTTTGAGTCTCATCTTTGAGGGAAATTGACTAGGCTTAAATGGTAAATAAGGGAAGTTAGGTTAATACTTACCTATGAAGATTTAATAATTTATTAGTATGTCATTTAGGTTGGCATACTGGTTAAGATATAGACACAAGGTGCAGAGTTTTATTCACACATGGTTAAATGGATAAGCTTAACATGGCCTACAAAGGCAGTTAAGCTAGTACTAACTTATGATGAACCTATACTCTTGTAACCAGAGGTTGGCATACTGGTTAAGGTGGTTACCTTACAGAAACAAAGTGCATGAGTTTGATTCTCATGGGTGATAACTAGCTAGGCTATGAACCTATGTGCTACAGTCATTAAACAATTCTTCCACATGGTGCAACTTACAAGTAAGGGCAAGGCATCCAGATCTAAGGAGATCATAGCTCCACTATACTCAGCTTCCATTAGACAAATTGAGTACAATGCATCCTTCAGGCATGTACCTAACCAGGACCAGGCATTTATTAACAGCTGCAGTGGCCACACAAGTTCCTCACTAAAAGAATACAGGGTGTAAATAACAGGCCCTATATGGACCACATCAAGGCTCTGTCCCCTTTACTGAGTCTCCTAAAGACTACTGAGGAATGATCTATGCCTACCTTACAAGGCATTCTCCTATCCAGTCCTGATTAATCTGATATGCATTCAGCAAACAGCACTCAAATTACCAGCTCTACGGATCTAAACCTTATCTGTGACATAAGCAAAACATGTCAGAGGAACATTTATGTATCTCAGAGAGTTATCCCTTCTCTGGAACAGACTTCCCATTCATGTGAAACAGGGCTCTTCTATAATCCTACTGAAATGCAACTTGGACCAATCGATGGGAAATGGTAAATATAACCCTGGCTTTCCACCTGTGGACTTTATGGATAGGAACAGCTTGTAGATGCCCTAAGGCACAGGCATATACCAAAGTCATTTTAGTCCCAGGGGACTGTTAAAGAAAATTGGAGCATGGGGATATGCTTAGAAGGTTCTTTGGCCATTAGCTAACTTCTTATGAACCTAAGAGCTTTTTTTTTTTACACTAATTTGAAAATGCATGAAATTGCTTTCCTCAGAAAACTGAAATAAGAACATGTTGCAATCCAGAAATACATATAATAACCAAAATCAGTTATACTGGAATGTAGGAAAAGGTAGGAGACTGATTAGCAAAAAGCTTTTCTTAAACAAGATGCATCTTATTGGGCAGATTATTTGGGCTAAGACATGCTTGTGTGATTAAATTCTAGTTAGCTGTATGACATGTGCACCTACAGTAAATTAATTCAATATCATACTATTTACTTCTGAGGTCTTGGTCATTTTCCTTACGTGCTTTGCTAGTCGAAGTTTTGTTCTTATATACAGATGATGTGTTATTCCTTTAACTAGATTGTCCAGCAGAGCTCAACAATGTTTTATGAAGTCTTGGAGCCCAAGCACCCTACATGACAAGCTTATGGTCACAAAATTGAAAATGACAGTAGCTGGGAGCAGATTAAGCTGCCTGAATGCAACTGAAATAAGGAAAAATGAAATTGCTGTCTGTGGCAAGATTCCTAGACATTGTGCACACTGCATAGGGGCAGTACACAGAGAGTAGCCATTAAAAACACACACATCTATAAATATAGTGACATAATTTAAATTAATAAGTATACTAAGACATGTGGTATACTTCCAGTCCAAGAACTCCTGTAGTAAACTCCAAATCAGATGACATGCATATCTACAAAGACATTCAGCTATATAGCTTTGAAACCCCACCAAGTTATGACGCTACTATACTAAGCTTTGCGAGCAATCCACCATTACATATCATATCTTCATGAAGTAGTAGATGAGCACAATGAAGAACAGCTGCTACATGCACTCCAAAAATCCCAGCAAGTTTTACCAGGGTGTTCAATAGTCTCCTCTACTACAGGGTTGTTCACAAGCTATGACAATGTTCCAAAGTGGTTCTTATCTAAATGGAGGATTTACTACTTCCCTTGGCAAGACCAGAACCATTAGTGTAAACAGTGAAATGTGCAAGCAGAAGTAGTTGTTTGTACTTTTTCAGGTAGACATGGGTGGCCTTTTGCATTGAAATAATCACTATGGGATAATATGTCACTGGACAAGATAGTATCATGGCATGTCAATAAATACACATTAATGACAATAAAAATGCCAATAAACTCAGAAAATGAAACAACAAAGGAGATTTGGTCATTACCAATATGGGTCAGTTCTGCACCCCACCAACTGTAATGTTCTCTATGGTCAAATCAGACCACAAATCATAACTCTTAAACCTTTAGGGAAAGAAATCTGAACAAAGCCTGAAATAATGGGTGACAAGGGCACATAAATGTGGGGCATATTTTAAAATTTGCAATTATAAATTTAGAAAGTTGGCACAATAACAGATTTTTGCAGAAACATGCATTTTTTCTGAAGGATATAAAGTCATTAATTCAAATATATGTCATTAATTAGTGACTTTAATCCTCAGTAATTTCTCAGAAGACCAAAATTTATGAGGAGCAGTTCAAAAATATGAGTAAAGAATCTTACTGCTTAGTATTACCTCTGTTCGTGAAGTAGTTTTTCTAATTGTGCTCTTCACATATTTTGGTTTTGGAAATTAAGACAATTGATAGAATCAAAAAGTGCAGTTGTGTACACTTACCACAAATGTAGATGTTTGAGTGTATTTACTGTTGCAGTCATCACATTTAGGGTTACCCCTGCCAGGGTAGCCCTCAGTCGGTCCGAATACCAGCCGCTTAGTATTTCTGCGTCGGTTGCTATTGCTCCAGGACTGACATGGCTATGACAATGTTCCAAAGTGGTTCTTATCTAAATGGAGGATTTACTACTTCCCTTGGCAAGACCAGAACCATTAGTGCAAACAGTAAAATGTGCAAGGCAGAAGTAGTAGTTTGTACTTTTTCAGATAGACATGGGTGGCCTTTTGCATTGAAATAATCACTATGTCATTATGGGATAATATGTCACTGGACAAGGTAGTATCATGGCATGTCAATAAATACACATTAATGACAATAAAAATGTCAATAAACTCAGAAAATGAAACAACAAAGGAGATTTGGTCATTACCAATATGGGTTAATTCTGCACCCCTGTGTACACTTACCACAAATGTAGATGTTAGAGTGTATTTACTGTTGCAGTCATCACATTTAGGGTTACCCCTGCCAGGGTAGCCCTTAGTCGGTCCGAATACCAGATGCTTAGTATTTCTGCGTCGGTTGCTATTGCTCCAGGACTGACATCAGTCATCAGTGATATAGAATCAAACAGGGAGCTAGGTTATGGTGGAAGAATACCACCAGTACAAAGTAAATACCAACAATTCCTTGTAAGGAGAGAGAGAGAGAGAGAGAGAAAGACAAGGGGAATGGAGGGAGGAAAACCAGGACTGCAACAGTGAATACACTCCAACATCTACATTCATGGTAAAGTACAGTTTTGTACCTACCATAAACGTAGATGTCCGAACAGGATAGCATCTGCAGTCATAACAAATGGGTTGTCCTGTCGTCAGGCAGCCCTTCGGTCGGCCGGATTCCAAAGTTTGGGTCCGGCTTCGGCTGATGTCGCACTTCACCCGACGTCATCTCTGCTGGTCTTCGGGTATAAAGGCATCAGCCGACGCCATTTTCCTCAGTGTTTCATGCCACAGATGCCAGTAGCCCTCTTGGTAAGCTAAAATTTTGGATAAATGCCAATGTTTCCAAAAAGTAGAAGGCAAACACAAAAAATAATAATGTATGTACATATATACAAACAAATACACCATAAGAGACCCCCCCCCCCCAGCTAGCTATTAGGAGGGTAAATACCCTAAGAGTACCACAGAGGGGAAGGAGGGTGGGTAATCCTGACTGCAGATGCTATCCTGTTCGGACATCTACATTTATGGTAGGTACAAAACTGTACTATGTCCTTCAAGGATGCATCTGCAGTCATAACAAATGGGTAGAATACCATAGCCAAACTAGGGGAGGAGGAAGAAGAATTATGGTGTAGTTAGGATCCCTTGCAGTACAGCAGTGGCAAACCCTGCTCGGGATCTAGAGTATAGAGGTAAATTATAATGCTTGGCAAATGTATGCACGGAGGTCCACGTAGCCGCCTCAATAATGTCCTTGGTTGCCACTCCTCGTAAGAAAGCTGTGGTAGTGGCTGTAGCCCTTGTAGAATGAGGTCTTATGTTCTGTGGAATTGGTTTTCCGTGGTAGGAGTAACAGAATCTTATGCAATTTCCTATCCATTTGGAGATTGTCTGTTTGGAAATTGCTTTTCCTTCCCTTCCTGTTGCATAGGCTACTAAAAGCTGGTCAGTTTTTCTGTCACCTTTGGTTCTGTCCAGGTAGTAGCGTAACTGTCTATGTACATCCAAGGTATGCAGCAGTCTTTCCCCCCTGTTCTGTGGATTGGGAAAGAATGTAGGTAGGTGGATTGCCTGGTTTAAAGACACTCTGGATACCACCTTAGGCATAAATGTAGGATTAGTTCTCATGGACACCCTATCTTGATGGAAGATTAGGAAGGGTTGTACTGCCATTAAGGCCTGTAGTTCGGAAACCCTCCTTGCTGAAGTAATTGCCAGTAGGAAAGCAGTTTTCCATGATAGGTGTTGAAGATCTGCTGTTGCTGCTGGTTCAAATGGAGGGAGTGTCAATTTTTCTAGCACAAAGTTCAAGTCCCATGCTGGTAATGGTGGTTTCCTAGGAGGTTTTACATTCTTGATCCCTCTGAGGAACTGCCTGAGTAGAGGATGGGAAAAGACAGGTGGATCGAAGCTGTATTCTGCTGAAATAGCTGATGCATGTATCTTGATGGAGGAATAGGACAGGCCTGTATGTAGAAGCTCTGCCAAGTACTCCAGGATGTTAGCAATATCTATGTTCGACACATCTTTTCCTCTTTCAGTACTCCAAATGACAAATCTTTTCCATTTTCCTGCATAGTTCCTTCTGGTTGAAGGTCTGCGGGCTTCAAGGATAATGTCTTTAACCCTTTGGGATAGGTCTGGGTTAGTTGCTGCTATGTGATGTTCCAGGCAGTCAGTTGCAAGGTTTTTAGGTTTGGGTGCATGATGTTGTAGTTGTTCTGAGTTAACATCAAAGGCATCAGGGGTATTGACCACATTCTCCCCTGAGACATGCTCCTCAGCAATGGATACCAGTGTTGTCTTGACCAATTCGGAGCTATCAGGATTATCCTTGGGCGTTCCTCTTTGATTTTCAGTAGTACCTTGTGCATCAAAGGAAGAGGTGGATATGCATATGCTGTCAGGCCTTTCCAACTGAAGTATAGAGAGTCCACCTTCCATGCAAGTGGGTGGTATGTCCTTGTGCAGAATTTTTTGAGCTGGTGATTGAGTGGGGATGCGAATAGGTCTATTTGTGGCATTCCCCATTTCTTTGTGATGGCCTTGAAGATGTCCGGGTGTAGCATCCATTCGTGAGCATCCGAGGCGGTTCTGCTTAACATGTCTGCTAGGGTGTTTTCTTTTCCCGGCACAAATATTGCCTGTAACTGGATGTTGTAGCTCAGAGCCAAATTCCAAAGGTCCAGAGTCATTCTGCATAGGGGGTATGAATGAGTACCTCCCTGTTTGTTGATGTACCACACAACTGTGGTGTTGTCTGTCCTTATCATTAAATGGCCTTCTTTGAGGAATGGTCTGAATTTCTGGATTGCTAGTTTTACTGCCAGCATTTCTTTTTGGTTTATGTGCAGGTGCAGCTGGTCTGGAGTCCACAATCCTTGTATGCATTTGTCCAACATGTGCGCCCCCCCAGCCTAGGTCTGAGGCATCCGTTGTGATGGTTTGGCTTGCTTGAGAGCTGTGGAAGGGCAAGCCTGGGTTTGACTGGCATGCTTGAGCCCACCATAGGAACTCCTGTTTCAGGCATGGGATTAGTGGGATTTCGGTTTCTAAGCTGTGCCTGTGTTGAGACCATAAATTCTTTAGGTACCACTGTAGCTTTCTCATATGCAGTCTGGCATGTGGGACCAAGATTATGCATGATGCCATGAAGCCCAAGGCCTGCAGTACTTTTCTTGCTGTTAGTTTGTTCTGCTTTGTTAATGCCAAGAAGTAAAGAGGGAGTTGTTTTAGTTTTTCTGCAGTTAGGAATGCCATTTGTTTTGCTGTGTCCAATTCCGCACCCAAGAATGTTCTTGTTTGGGATGGTATCAGCCTTGACTTTTGTAAATTGACTGTGTATCCCAGGGCTTGTAGTAAGCAAATGACTGTAAATCTGTTGTCAGCTTGCTTTTGTTGTCCGCTTGTAACAGGCAGTCGTCCAGGTATGGATAAATTTGGATTCCCTGTAGCCTGCAGTGAGCGATTACTGATGCCAGGCATTTTGTGAATACTCTGGGCGCAGTAGATAAGCCAAAGGGCAATGCTGAGAATTGATAATGCTCTGATCCTGCAAGAAATCTGAGGTATCTTCTGCAATTTGGTCGTATGGGGACGTGCAGGTATGCCTCCTTGAGATCTAGAGTTACCAGCCAACACTCCTTGCCCAGCATGGGAAGAAGTTGCTGTAGGGTCAGCATTTTGAATTTTGGGACAATGATGTATGTGTTTAAGACGGACAGGTCGAGAATAGGTCTCCAACTTTTCTCTTTTCTTGGTACTAGGAAGAGTCTGGAGTAGAATCCTTTGCCCTGTTCTGTTATTGGTACTCTTTCCACGGCTCTTATCTTTGTTAATTGCGCTATCTGCTTTAGAGCTTCTGTTTTTTGATTTGGAGGTAGGTTTGGCATTCCTCTTTTTACTGGTAAGGTGTGGAAGTGGAACCTGTAGCCTTGGTCTATGGTTTGCAAAATCCACTTGTCTTTTGTGATATAGTGCCAATTTTTCGAAAATAAGGCTAACTTTCCCCTCCTAAAGGTGCTGTTATTTGCTCCCTGGTAGGCGGTGTCAGAGCCAAGTCACTGTGATTGTCCTGTTGCAGTGGCAGTGGTTGTGTCTATGCCTCGGTTACTGCCTTGCCACTGTCGTCCTCTGTAGGCACCTCCTCTGGATTGATTTCTGCCTCTAGAGCGTCTATTCCTGCCTCTTTGAGATTTTGAGGAGTCTGGAAAGGACCAATTTTTGGCAGGCCAGTTCCTGCTAAACCTTGGGGGCTGAACCTGTAAGAAATCCTTGACTGTTTGTACAGATTTTGCCTTCTCTTCCATTTTCTTCATTACTTGCTGAGCAGGTGTACCAAATAGACTGGCCTTATCCATAGGAGCATCTAACAGCTTTGCTTTAACATGATCCGGCGAGACCTGTTCTTTCAACCATGCATGCCTTCTTATCACTGTGCCAGTCATGGCTGATCTAAATGAAGCCTCCAGTGCATCATAGCCACATTTTAAAGAATGGTTACTAACCTGCTGAATGTTATTCACCATTTCTAAAACATATTTCTTATCTAAGGAGTCATCAGTGGACAGCTTCTTAGTTAACTGATCAAGCATAAACTCTTGGTATTGGATCATATGAAACTGACAGTTTAAAGCTCTAGCTGAGAGAGTAGCAGAGGTGTAAACTTTTTCCCCATCTCTCTAAGGACCTGGATTCCCTTTCAGAAGGAATAGGGTTTTTGCTGAGGTCGAGGCTACTGCCTTAGGCCCCTGGGATATAGTCTCAGGATCTGCAAGTGGGGCCTTGTATAGGTGGTGATGAGTGTCTGGCACCCTGTAAAATCTATCTGGTTTGGCAGGGGCTGGAGGTAAAGTATCAGGAGCAGTGCAAACATCATTAAATGCATCATCCACAACAGGCAGTACTGGAGGTATAGCTAAGGGCCTATGTTGTGGTAAGTGCAGAAATGTCCTAAGCCTTTTCTGGAATCTGAGAAATCTTGTCCCTGCCATTGGAATTGTTCTCTCATGGCATGTAAGGTTTCCCAAAGGAAAATTCCTCTGGTGGAGAGGCAGATGGAATGGATTCCTCAGCATCGGAATCTTCATAGGTAGAAAAGGAGCCTCTGGCTGATCTGTAATGTCTGAGTCATCCGAAGAATCATCAGAGGACACTGGCTCGGGGGCTCTGCTCTAGGTCTCTTTTCTGGGGCTGAGAGGCCCTGTCTGGGTGAGATTGGGATCCCTAATTAAGGATATTAAATCCTCTGCCAGAGTAAGCATTTGTGAACTAGAAGTGGGCCTGTGTGAGGGGGCTTAACAGGCACTGATTTAACAGTTTTGGCTGCTTTAGCCCTGGCAAAGGCCTTAATAGACATGGCTGCAGGAGGCCTAGCAGCACCACGTGCTGGGGTAGAGACATCCAAAGGAATGGTGTCTGATAAATCACTAGGAACCACAGTAGTAGGCAAAACTTCTGAGGCCGATTCAACTAAGGTAGCAGGAGCCTCAGTAGTAGTCATGGATTCGGCTGAAGATTGACCGGTTTTCTCGGTTTCAGCCGAAACCGAGACACTCGCGGCTTGCTTAACCGTGGTTTCGGCCGAAACCGCGGACCGCGAGTGTCGGTCTTTTTCTTTGCGTTTTTTAACAATTTGGGTAGTCGGAGGATCCGACGGCATAATGTACGCAAAATCTGAGCCGAAAAACTGTTCAGCAAACTCCGACCGACGCCCAAGCGTTTGTCGGTTGAAGGAAGCACAGGCCGAACAGGCTGCTACGTCGTGGTCTGGGCCTAAGCAAGGCAGGCAGTAAGAGTGGGCAAGAAAGAGTCCCCAACGGGGTACTTAGCTTTTTAGAAGTCTTCGAAGTAGTATTCGGTAGTAGTAATCTCTGGATCTGACCGACCGGCACTTGCGAACAGCTTCTGCTTCGGGCGCCGCGCGGCAAGAAAGACTGAGGAAAATGGCGTCGGCTGATGCCTTTATACCCGAAGACCAGCAGAGATGACGTCGTGTGAAGTGCGACATCAGCCGAAGCTGGACCCAGACTTTGGAATCCGGCCGACCGAAGGGCTGCCTGACGACAGGACAACCCATTTGTTATGACTGCAGTTGCATCCTTGAAGGACATGTGTACACAACTGTACTATGTTCTTCATGTTTCACTGTTGCAGTCATCACATTTGAGGTTGATTCCCAAAGCTGAAGAAAAGGGTGGAGGCAGTCAAGACGACTGGGGGCTGGCTAGGATGCCCTGCATGACTGCAGTGGTAAAGCTTGCCCTGGATTTGGAGAAGATAGGCAGGTGGTAATGCTTGGTGAAGGTATGAACAGATGTCCATGTTGCAGCCTCCAGGATGTCCCTGGTGTGGACCCCTCTGAGGAAAGCTGCAGAGGTAGAGGTTGCTCTGGTGGAATCTGTCCTGACCCCCATGGGGGGAGGTTTCCTGTGCTGTTTGTAGCAAAAATGGATGAGGTGTGCTATCCTTTTGGAAACTGCTTGTTTTGATATGGCCTTGCCCTCTCTGTTCCTGCAGTGAACCTGGCTAGAAATTGATCAGTTTTTCTAAAAGATTTAGTCTTGTCTAGGTAGAATCTCAGCTGTTTTTGCACATCTAGAGAGTGCAGAATCTTTCTCCCCTTCTTTTGTGGGTTAGGGGAAAAGGTGAGCAAATGAATGGACTGGTTGAGAGCCACACTGGACACCACTTTTGGCATGAAGGATGGGTTAGTACTGAGGGAGACCCTGTCAGCATGGAAAATGATGACTGGCTCTACAGCCATAAGTGCATGTAGCTCTGATATTCTTCTAGCTGAAGTGATGGCCAGAAGCAAGGCTGTCTTCCAAGAGAGAAATGTTAACTCTGCTGAAGCTGCAGGTTCAAAGGGGGGCCAGGGTGAGCTTTTCCAACACAAAGTTTAGGTCCCAAACTGGGGTAGGAGCTCTTCTGGGTGGCCTCAAGTTGTTAGCCCCTCTTAGGAACTGTTTGATAAGATGGTGCAACAAAAGAGGTGGCTCTGTGCTGAAATGAGCAGAGATGGCAGAGGCATGAATTTTAATAGAAGAGAAGGATAGACCCCTGTTTAGTAGGTCTGCCAGGTAATCCAGGATGAGAGGCAGAGAGGGCTGTGCCGTTCTGGCTCCCTTAGTCTGGATCCAGGTGCAAAACCTTTTCCACTTGTCAGCATAAGACTTTCTAGTGTTGGGGCGTCTGGCCTCACATATAACATCTAAAACTTGTTTGCTTATACTGAGCAGCTTGAGGAGAGGTCAGGGAATAAGATAGACTGCCAGATTGAGGGTCTGCAATTGGGGATGCGTGAATTCTCCATTCCTCTGGGTCAGGAGTGTTGGGATCTGATGGAGGCAGGGGTGACAGGCTGCACAGCAGTGGGTACCACTGCTGACATGGTCAGTCTGGGGCAATCAGGATTGTCCCAAGTTTTTCCTCCCTTCTTTTGAGCAGTACCCTTGAAATGAGTGGTAGAGGGGGAAATGCATAGACAGAGAAGTTTATCCACTGGAAGGATAAAGCATCCACTTTTCCAGGCCTTGCTGTAAGGTTCCCTGCTGCAGAATTTGCTGAGTTGATGACTGGAGTGGGAGGCAAACAGGTCCACCATCAAGGTGCACCATTTCTGGGATACAAAGGTGAAGCTTCTTTGGTCTAGCTGCTACTAGTGTGGGTCTAGCAAGTTTCTGCATAAGTTGTCTGCCACAGAGTTTAGAGAGCCTGGCAGGAATTGTGCTAATAGGTGTAGTTTCATGGCTGAGGCCATGTGCCAAAGGGTTATGGCGAGTCTGCACAGAGGATGAGTGAGTCCCTCCCTGCTTGTTGATACACCACATCACTGTGGTGTTGTCTGTTTTGATCAGTAGAGGCCCCGGGGAGAGTGGGGGTCTGAAAGCTATCAGGGCGTGCTGAACAGCTAACATCTCTTTTTGGTTGATGTGCAGATGTATTTGATTTGGGCTCCATTGGCCCTGAATGCACCTGCTGTCCAGGTCTGCACCCCAGGGAGTCTGATGCATCTTTGGTGAGGGTCTGGGCGGCGTGGGGTTGTGAGAAGGGAAGTCCCTTGTTGTGGTAGCATGCTGCTGCCCATCAAAGAAAATCTTTCTTTAGACAAGGTATCATTGGTATAAGAGTTTCCCGGTCTTGAGAGTGCTGACACCAAAGGCTTTTTAGGTATCATTGTAGTTTCCTCAAATGCAGTCTGGCATACGGAATGAGTAGAATGCAAGAAGCCTTGAAGCCTAGAGGTTGCAGGAATTTCCTTGCGGATAATTGGGTCCTGGTGGCTAGTTGAGAGAAGAAGGCTGTCAGGTAGGCTTGTTTTTCTGGTGTAAGAAATGCCATCTGGGATGCTGTGTCCAGGCTTGTTCCCAGGAATACAATTTTTTGTGTGGGTACTAGTTTGGATTTCTTTTCATTGATAGTATACACCAGGAAGGTCAGTAGGCCCTTTACTAAGGTCAGGTGCTTTTGCAGCTTTTCCTGTTTGCCTGAATCAGGCAGTCGTCTAAGCATGGGTAAATTTGAATATTTCTTTGTCTGCAAAAAGCAATGGCGGGAGCCAGACATTTTGTGAAAACTCTGGGACCAGTGGATAAGCCAAAGGGAAACACAGAGAACTAAAGTGCAGTGATCCTGCTCTGAAACGTGCATATTTCCTGCGCAATTCCCTGATTGGGATGTGTAGGTAGACCTCTTAGGTCTAGGGTGGCTAACCAAGCAAACTTGGAAAGCATAGGAAGAAGCTGCTGGAGGGTGAGCATTTTGAATTTGGTATCACCAAAAAGGTGTTTAGAATGGAAAGATTGAGGATGGGGTGCCATGTGCCCTCTTTTCTGGGTACCAGGAAGAGTCTGGAGTAGAAACCTTGGCCTATCTGCTCTGCAGAAACATGCTCTATTGCCCTCATAGAGAGGAGGGAAAGGACTTGCATTTTGGCCTCTGCCCACTGGGTCTGGGGGAAGATCTGGGAACCCTTTTGGGGTTGGCAGTGTGTGGAAATAAAATTTGTATCCCTGGGACACTATGTTGAGGACCCAGCAGTTGTTGGTAATGGTGGCCCAGTTGCTTGAGTGGAAGGAGAGTTTTCCTTCTAGAGGAAAGAGCAGGTGGGCAGAGGGAGGGAGTGGAAGTGTAAAGTCATTGTGAGTTCTTACCATAAGGAGGTGGCTTTGCACTCCCTGGTTTTGAAGAGGAGGAACTCCACTGCTTGGATCTCGGCATTCCCTGGAGCTGTCTGAGGGGTCTGCTTCCCCTGGGTCTGGGATGAGCTGACCTGGAGGGGGCAGGAAAGGACCAGTACTTGGAGGGGCAATGCCTACTGAACCTCAGTGGCTGGACCTGTAAGAAGTCTTTAACTGTCTACATAGATTTAGCTTTTTTTCCATCTTTTTTAAGACCTCTTCTGCCTTGGTGCCAAATAAGTTGTCTTTGTGCAAGGGTGCATCCAATAATTTGAATTTGACATGGTCTGGCAAGGTCTGTTCCTTAAGCCAAAAATGCCTTCTAAGTACAGAACCAGTGACTGCTGCCCTGCAAGACGCTTCTAGGGCGTCAAAACCACAATATAAGGTTTGCTTAGTTACTTGACTTGCAGAATGTATTAACTCTTGTAACTCTATTTTCTGCACAAGCAGGGAAAGAAGTTATTTTTTCTTTGAGAAGTTCCATGGTATGTTGCTGATATTTCAGCGTATGGAACTGACAATTTAATGCTCTAATAGCAAGAGTAGCAGAGGTGTATACTTTTTTACCCCATCTGTCTAATGATCGGGAATCCCTATCTGAGGGGGTGGGATTCTTAGCTGAAGTTGCTTTGATTCCTTTAGGTCCTTGAGAGATGACCTCAGAGTCATCAGTAGGATTTTTGAAAATAAGTTTATGAGAGTCAGGGATTCTATAGTACCTGTCAAGTTTCCTGTGAGCAGGAGGGAAGGTGTCAGGGGTTAGACTGGATTCCATAAAAACATCATTATCAACATCCAGGACAGGGGGAATGGCCAGAGGTCTGTGCTGTAGAAGATCTAAGGATTCCCAGAGTCTATTTTTTGACTGAGGATAGTTCTGACATTCCCACTGGAAATGCTCCCTTAAAGTATGTAGGATTTCCCCAAAGGAAAAGTCCTCAGGTGGAGAGGCTGAAAGGATGGATTCCTCTGTATCAGAATCCTCATAAGCAGAGAGGTGTTGCATGTCTTCATATTTAGATGCATCAGAGTCATTGGACTCCTGTTCAGATAAAACTACTGGGGACAAATCTCTTTCTTTTGGAAGGGGTAGCCTGGCTTCCCCAGATAAGCATTATAAGGTCTTCCACCATTTTAAGCATTTGAGACTGAGACAAGGAAGCAGGTGGCTGAGCTTGGGTCGTCATTTTTTTGGATGTGGTTTGTAACTTGGGCTTTAGAAACTCGGTTTTCGAAAGAACTGCAGAGGCAAAAGAAGTCATCGGACTGTGTCGAGTATCGGTAGTGTGAAGTACTTCCTCGGAAGCTAGTGCCTTAGCAGCTCCGGACCCATCTATGGTGCAGACATCCGCAGGATCCTTAGTTGAAGAGTCTCGCAGCATACCGGACTCTGAAAGGGTCTCGGTAGCAGTCTGCGAATTCATAGAAGCGGGCATCAGGGGATGCGAAAGCATCTCACTGAGGACCGGAGAACTGACAACTAGCTTAACGGAAGCATTGTCGGCAGTCTTGGACCTGTGCGGTCCGTCTCTGTATTTAGCCTTACGGTTTTTTGGAAGTTCAGTTGTCGGATGGCTTACCGAAGCTATATTGGAATTCAAGGACAGAGCTAATATATCTAGCTACAATAAGGGCCTGACGATGTATAGTTCTGGCATTGAACAAAGCACAAAAGCGACAGCAGGGGACATCGTGGTCTGAGCCTAAACGAGTGACGCAGTAGGAATGAAAGTCTTGGTGTGTTATTTGCTTTCCACAGGCGAGACAATTGTTAACTTTTTCTGACACCGGTTAGAGCAAGAAAAAAGGATCCCCAACAGGGTACGTAGCTTTAGAAGACCAACTCAGAAACTAAAAGCTCTGGTAGCGGCCGACCGGCACTCATGCGAACTACTACTGCTTCGGGCTCATCAGCAAGAAAGACTGATGTAATGGCATTAGCTGCCTGATTTTATACCACCGACGACCTGATGTCAGTCCTGGAGTGACAACAACTGACGCAGAAACACTAAGCCTATGGTATTCGGGCCGACTGAGGGCTACCCTGTCAGGGATACCCCTAAATGTGATGACTGCAACAATGAAACATGAACATCTGTTTTCTGCATCAGAATGTTCTGAGGGTTATAAAGTCTCAAACTGAAATTTGTCTCATTACCTTCTAACTTCTCTCTAATGATTTTCCAGTACAAATGTAGGAGGACAGACTGAGGACATTTGCTGACCATCACTACTTTTGACAGGTATGAATGTGTGAATGCCTGATGCCTGAGGACTATTACCTGATAGAGCAAACTTCACACAAGTTTCTGATATCACATTTGAAAGTCATTGCTGTAAAAAACAATCAACTTTTACTTATTTTCATTAGCAAGTAAAAACCTGCAGGGGTATGCCATTCATTTATATTACCCAATTGAGGTTTAACACTTCAGGTTCAAGACTTACCTTGCAAATCCAGAAGCTGACACAAGTTTATTTCAGGGCTGAGTCTGTTTGATGCCAGGAATACACAACCATTAAATGGGTAGGTAAAGGTTGTGAGCTTTGCCCAGCATCAATGTTACTACATTTATGTGCATAGGATGAAGGCTTTGGCCCCTTAGGTGATGAATGAGTCTGCTATGCATTGCCTCTTAGCCAAAGCAAGGGCATATTACAGGTTCATAGGTTGATACTAGGCTATCGGCCCTAGGGCCTATACAAGCCTAGCCATAACAATTCCCTGGCTATTTCTTCCCACCATATTTACTTCCCTGGACTCCTGTCTAGCAGGGTGACTGACATGATCCCCGGGGTAAATTTCCCATCTCCCATCCAGTTATCAAGGTTCCTTTTGAAGAGGGCCAAGGAGGCGCTCTGCTTGACATGTATGGGCAGTCTATTCCAGAGTATGGGGGAATCTCTGGGTCAGGAACCTATCCCTCCAGCATGTTTTGTTCATTGTGATGACAAGGTTTAGGTCCCTGGAGCGTGTGGCTCTGATGGATTGGGATTTCTTTAAGTGTAGCATGTCCAACAGCTCTGGGTTTAACATGGTCTTGTATGTTAAGCAGAGATCGCCTCTGAGTAGACTATATGTGACAGAGTATAGCTGGTGTTTTTTCAGTCGGTCAGCATAGGGCATCTGCTTTAGGCCTGTGATTCTTTTAGTTAGGTATTTCTGCGGCCTTTCAAGTTGTTGCAGATGTCTTGAGAGGTACATACCAAATGGGGCATTGTATTCTATAATGGGTCTAATGAGGGATGAGTACAATGGGACAATAACCTCAGTGATGAGGTGTGCCACATAGAAGGATTTCCTGACTGTTGTGGCGATGTGGTTATTGAAGGTGAGACCACTGTCCACCTGTGTCCCTAAGTCTCATCACAGCTTCAGTATTTAGTGTACTGCCACCTATGTGGTAATTCACGGGTACATGTTTTTTCCCAAAGGGGATAACTATACATTTCTTGGCACTGAGCTTGAGCCCATGGCTAGTTTATTGGTATTACATAAACATATAAAATGGTTGTAACAGCATTCACTGCTGAAATAGCACAATGGGGACTGCATAGTTTGCAAAAAATTAAAATGTAGTAATCAGTAAAGTGTTGGTCTACAGAACAAAACAATGAACATGCATTTTATTTAAGTGCCCAAGACATGATCAAAAGTGCTGGTTAACTGACAGAAGCATCACAGTAGGTCTAAAACAGAGCCCCCCCCTCCCCCCCAAAAAAAAAGAAAAATTATTCTGGACCCAGCTAAGGCAATGAATAATCAATATTCCCACCCAGGAGGAAAATAATTGTTAAAGTGAGGACTAAAGTTGCTATCCAGACAGATCCTGAGACAGCAATATCATGCAGCAAATGTAAAACGATGCCATGCTTATTGTGGGTAGACTTTAGGAACATGAGAACAATACTAGGCAAGCAATCACAAAGACCATAAGATGTCTAGCCATATATACCTTTAAGCAGACACACACAAGTTGATGGCAAGATGTTCCTTCCATTTGCATAATGGAGGATAGTTTCAATCCATTAATCTCTAGATTATATGCCTAGCATGCTTCCACTGCACAAATTTGCTGCTTGCATTATTGTGCAGTGCCTATAGGCAACCAGGAATGTGCAAACTGTGTCAATCAGCCTAAGAAGGGCAACTGGACTCCCTGCATACTACACAGAGATAAGGCCTCTGTTGTCTGGCAACTGCAGCTCAGGGGAGTGATAATTACTCCTAATATGGACTGAACAAACCCAATCCAGGTAAGCCCCCATGGGCATCTTATAACTAGCCCCAGATGCGTCTCTCACCTGGATCTATAGCTGCTTATATCAGGAAGATCCCAAATGGCACAGGTCATTCTTGTAAGCAAGCAGAACAATTCATTCAGCTAAGAAACAATAAAACTGAAGGAGTGCCAAGTGCCAAAAAAAAAATAGTAGATAAGATTGCTACAAAAACTGCATATAAAATGAGCTATTCATATGGAATATTCTGCGCTACAATAGTATGACATATTAACTACAGAGCCATGATTGACTACTGTGTGAATCAAGCAGAGAGAATAAACAGAGCTTGCAAAAGTGGTCAGCTTGGTTTGTGGTGGCATAAGAAATGAAGATGGGCTTAGGTTGCTGCAGTCACCACTAGCCAACGATTTTTTTGTTTATAGCTTGTTTATGGTTTGTTTTTATATATGTTTTAGGAGCTCAGAGATGCTGCAAAGGTGTCAAATGTGTCAATGAAATCACTAGAGTATCAGAAGCAAGCTTGTGCTCTGGCCTTTTTAGCATTAAGTAAAATACATAAAAATGTGAAACTGAAACTCAACAATTATAATACAGGCTGGCACCAACTATCGTCAGGAAAGCACGTACACTTCATATTAGCTTTCATTCACTTTAATAAACGTGAACTTCTTCAGAAAAAAACATCTACCCATTTGACAACATTATATATCCTTTTCAATTAATCACATGTTAAACTGTCAATAAAAATTTAAAGAACCAGTGATAAATGGTTAATATAAATATACATACAAAAACTAAATGAATATATACATAAACCATTCACATAAAATATGTATGCACAATCCTAGAGAGTCCTGCAGTGATAAGCTAACTGTGCATTATGTGATTATCCCAGAGACTATTTAAAGGAATATCGGTGAACACTCATTTATACGGCAGTACAATGCAATCTCCACTGCTGCTCATACAGTTCAGGTAGCCGCTATCAAATCCAAATCGATTACTATGGTTTCATTCTTTTGACACTTAACTATATGCATCTTGATAAATCGATTACAGCATGATGTATGCATCCTGTACTGAATGTCTTTATAATCCTACAGAAGGGATGGACTTGCACTGGTCCCCACAAATACAGTGTAGCCCTTTTACAGGCAAAGGCCAGTGGTAACAGGTGTTGTATACTACATATCCTTCACCAAAATGCTCATGATGGATAGGAACTCAGTCAATGTTCAAGACATCTGGATTCATGTGCATCAAGTAAGATCTATGCCTCTACAGTAGAAGCCAGTTGCATCAAGTTGTAGGAAAAATCCTTTTATTGTCAGGCTACAATGCACAGCAGACTGGTGAACATATTTAAACATCTTCTGCTAGAAAGCGTTTTAAAACTAATGTTCTACCATCTGTTTATGTCTGGCTCCTTTTCTGAGGAAATGGCTGCATCCATATTTCAAACTTCATGAATAGGATACATTACAACGTGGAGTCAGTAGCATGGCAGGTTGCATGGTAGTTTGGTCTTGACAATCCTCTTACAGAAAGAAAGAAAGGAAAAAAACAAGACAACACATTTATCAGATTTTATGTTGTACAGTTCTCTGTTCTGGGAGTACTAGCTGCAGAAGTAGCAAATGAATAAGTGTTAAGCTGTTTAGTTCAGAGCAAGCTTGATGAACCATGCATACCATTTAAAAGGAAGGTGTAGCTTATAACAAGCATTTGTCAGTGCCGAAGTCATATAACCCATATGTCTGTATTCTACTCTACCTTCTGCCAAAAAGTAATTAGTTCCTTTATCTGTCTGTTCTCAGTGAGAACATGTTTATTATGTAGTAACACTATGTTTTATCATGTCATGTAAAATAGCAACCCCACACACACACAAACATAAAACTGCAGTCTGCCAATGCACAGGTAATACAGTGTGCAAGCCAGATCACTCACAGTATTTGTGCAAATAAACTAAAATAGCAGGGTAGTGTTTCCAGACTGAAAAACTACAAGGCAACCACTTTTCAGTCATTGTATACTTGGAAAAGGCAAGCATACTGTTGATCCATAATACAAAAATCTTTCTAATTGCACAATGTTAGTACAGTAGCAATGCAGTTTCCACATAGAATATGACGTACTGTGCAGTGCTCAGCTTTACTAATCAGTACAAATAATACCAGGTATAACCAGGAAGGTTAATGACTGGATCAAAAAATAGAAAAATACAATGCTAGATACCCATAGACTATAAGCAACATAACATTTTGAATATAATGAAACATTATTGTGTTTATTTATATTTATTTTACTTGTTACAATGGGAAATTGTAAACATTAATCTACAAGTTAAATTGTGGGCATTAATGCTAACAATAAAGAATTCTGTTTGCAACCTCTGTTCAGGAAACAGGCTTGCACTACCAAGTGTGTGTCAGTGAGTTAGTAAACTGCATTGTGGCTTACTGTTCAGTTGAATTAGCTGAGGTTTGATCAGGAGCATACCTCTCAACCACACCAAGAATCTCGTTTTTTTACCGGTTTTGAAGATCAAAAAATGGGGTGCCACAATTCCCAAGTGGCATCCCTTAATTTCTGAATTTCTCTGCTTTTTTTTTTCTTCTTCTGGCTGACGTCATCATGTGCAGAGGCATGCACGATTACGTCAGCTCCATGAACAGCTTGTCGGAATTGACTGAGAGGTTCCACTGTACGTAGTATGCGTGCAATTTCAAATGCAAGAATTAGCGGGGTTCTTTCGTGATCATAATGGATGCACACTCGAACCAGGAGCATGTATTTTCAAGCAATTCTTCTGTATTTGGGCTTTTCCTTCGCGGCCATAATGGATGCACTTAGGACAGGTATTTACTGCTGGTTAGTGCCACAGCGGTTTCTAACTGTATACTGGATGCTCTGTCAGGAGGGCAACCTTTTTTTCCTAGAATTGTTTCATTATTGACACAGTATCAAAACCTGGAACTGCCTTTTTATTCAGCAGCGTGTGGTGGCCAGCTTTGTACATACATTTCAGTCCCTGCTATTTTACGACAGTGCTATTATTTTTGCACTACGATTTAGAAAAAATACTGATGTTCAAAATAAAACATAAAACTAAGGATGTTCATAGTAGGGTCATTATAAAATCTGGCATGTACCTCTAATGGGAACATTTATTTTTTTCAGAACTTACATACAGCAAAATAAGCAAGTACTCCTCCGTCTAGTCTTTCCCTTTGACTTTCTGAATATGCCAGCCCAATACTAGACTTTTAATATTTAAAGACTGAGAAGAGCACACGCCAGAATCCTTTATCTGTCAGCTTTCAAGTTATGCAGAAAATATTTTGTAGATGTTGCCAAGACTTGCCTTTCCGGACTAAAAGAGATGCAATGATAGAAAATAAATCATGCACCTTTGCTATCACTTTAAGAAGCACTCTCTGAATGATAGAAAAAACACCTGTAGATCTGTTCATCAGTGCAAACTCCCCTTTATTCTCACCAAGTACCTATTGCTGCCAGAGAGCTTTGAACTGCGGAGTCAGTCGACTTGTGTGTCTATAACTGATGAAACAGAAATAGTGCAAATAAATTTTAAGTAAAAATTAAGTACCTCTAGGTCTGGGCGAGGCAACAGGTCATCCATAAAACGTCCCAACGTGCTTACCGTAAACATCGAAAACTTATAGTCAATCGCAGTGTGTGTTGCTTTGGTCTTTTAGTTTCACCCCGAATGAGAGGAATGCAGGTGGTTCTACCTGGACTGGAACACGTCACTAGCTAATTACTTGGATATTTTTTTAATAGCACCAGCCTTCCATTAGTATCCATGGAAAGCAGAGCCGAGCAACCACAAGAATTTCAGGTCGATCCGGGCAGAAGGACTGAGATTTCAGGGTTTGGAAGCGAGCAGTGTTGTTCCAGAGATGGTAAGTAAAAATAGAACACGGTAGAAGGTGCTCTGTTTTGAGTGCAAGAATAAAGAAGCTGTTTACGTTTGGTCTGATCATTTATCAGGCTTGCTTTCACATAAACTGTAGGCTAGGCAGATGTGAGGGGCTAAAGAGGAGCAGTGATTTATAGAAAGCTGTAACTTTATATGGGCAACAAGGTTACTCCTTGCAGACAGCATGTGGTTAGATAGTTTTACATGCCCTTTATTTGAGGGGTAACCGAGACACTGCAAAGGTAAACACAGCTTGGGGGTGGAAGTTAGCTTGCTTCTGGATAGGATACCAGAGTTTGCATTGCTTGCAGCTACAGTGATGTTTTGATTGTAATGGAGCATACGTACAGAATATGGTTGGGCCACAAACACGGGTGGTTCATATTCACAATTGGCACAAGCCCAAAGAAGGAGCTCCTGGAACTTAGGAGGCTGGATGCAGGGTAGAATAAACAGCATATTGTAACAGAATAGTGTTGATGAATGTGAAAAATAATTCTGGAACAGGATTGTGAAGTGTTAGGGTCGGTGAGGGAATAAAAAAAAATAAGGCATTTTCTCGATTGCTTATTTTATATCGAATTATGTATTTCCTCTAGCTGATTTCTGCCTGGCTTGGAGTTGTGATGTCAACTAAGTTGTTAAGAGCAATCATTTGTAATCATATACAGAATGGACTAAAATATTGATCAGTCATGATGAGAAAATAAAATACTTGGCCATAACAACCAGTCTTCTCTGTGTCACCTGTGCAGTGGTTACACTGGAAGAGGTACGGTAATTGGTAGGTAAAATGAGTTGCTGCTTGGTTCCCAAGCTTCTGATACAGCACTTTAAACCTGACTAGTGCACAATGAGTCCATACGTACATAGACAAATACAAGTTTCAGCTGCATGTAGCTTCTACTGCCCTCGGAAATGGGGCTGAGAGAGTTCCTGTTGGAGCCTTCTGATTTGTCTGGTTTGTCTGGGCGTATGTAAAATTACTATTTTGGAGGAAGCTTAGTAAATGTCTGCAGCAACAGTTTTCTCTCTCATTTTTATGCAATAGTACAGTGCTTTTGTGCCTGCCAGTACTGAGTTGCATCAAATATGTGAGCCTTAGGATGTGTAGAAAAGAAAAATCTTGCACATTTTATAGCAGAGTGGATGGTTTGATTAAGATCATGTCAAAGTGACCTCTGACTAAGAGGTCAGAGAATTTATAGAGGTCCCCAGAATCTTGGATTGATTGTGTGTGTGTGTGTGTGTGTGTGTATGTGTGTATGTGTGTATGTGTGTATGTGTGTGTGTGTGTGTGTGTGTGTGTGTGTGTGTGTGTGTGTGTGTGTGTGTGTGTGTGTGTGTGTCTACACTAGGGCCATATTTTCGGTGTCTGTTCTTCAGTTTGCATTTGTAAGTTGATGTCCCACAATTCCACTGGAGTGGGTGGGGCTACATAATTATGTGCACAAATTTTATGTTAATCAGCGTACAGATTTGTACCCATTTTCCATGGGTCTTTGTCCAGATTTTTGATGTTTCTAGGTTGAGAGGTATGATCAGGAGGAATATCAGTAGGTATATGTGATGGGTTCTACGGAGTAAAGGATGAGTGAGTGAATACATAGGATTTGGATAAACCAGTTATATGGAAGGATATAATCAGATTGCTTACAGAAAAAACTGACAATAGGAATATGTTCCTCAATCACACCACAAAGAAGATTGTGTCTAAGTCAAAGGGTGTTATTAGTCAATGACTAATTATCAAATTAAATAGACATGGTGCCATCTGCATTTGAAAGTACATTTTCCACTACCAGGAATTCAAAATTTACCATAAAGACCATCTACTAAAACTAAATGCACCATTTCTAATTATTTCTATGGAATACTTCATGAAATTAAGAAAGGTAAACATCATGACATCTCCAGGAACTCATAAGATGAGGCGTACAAATTTTATAACATCTTATAGACTCATGGGAGATGGTAATATCATTATTTAATAAAATACTGATTTATTATTTCATTCCCCTTTAATGGAAACATGCAATTGTTTTGCCACTACAGAAGAGAAATGGGAGAAGAGTAATGCTGGACATTATAGAGTAAACCACAAGGTCAGCAAAACAGACCAAAATTTATTAAATACAAAACACTCAATAGAATGTCTAACTGGCCTAGAGGTTGTGATTCGCCTCCACTCAGTGTGCATACATGAGACAGCACCTCTGATTCATTGGCTGTTTGCTGATTCGGTGGAGCCCTTGTCAAGAATACAGATATGAGCATTCAAAGTGCAGTATATTTTGTCTGTACAGTTGAGAGTTACGGTTGGTAACCTCTTGTAACAGGGACTCCATGCCATACCACTCATCCTCTTAGAGCAAGAAAGATGAACACAGAGCAATGTTTTGCTTGGAAGTGCTTACCAACTGCGCCTGACAGTAAAAGTTAGCTTTTTAAAATGAGTGTTGCGGTTATTAGAGAAACGAGCCACAAAAGAGTGACTGTTCTATAAAGTAAACTTTTATTATAAGGAGCTGTTGATAAGCTGCAGGAACTCTGATAAGAGCAAGTAATCGCAATCATATACTTTTACCTCTTATTGCCAGTGTTCTGATACAGCAGCCCTTTGGCTGCTGATATACACTGTCAGCCTCGTATCTCATACAGCAAGACATCCAAACAAAACCTAAGGCAGCCCTTTTAGTGCTGCTACACCTGTCAGCCTGGTACAGCAAGAAAGAAGGACAAAACCTAAAGCAGCCCTTTTAGTGCTGCTACACCTGTCAGCCTCAAAGAGCAAGAAATCCATACAAAACCTAAAAGCAGCCCTTCCAGAGCTGCTACACCGGTCAGCCTCGTAGAGCAAGACATCCGAACAAAACCTAAAGCAGCTCTTCCAGAGCTGCTACACCTGTCAGCCTCGTAGAGCTCTTTGGCTGCTGGTATACCTCTCAGCTTCTATCAGCAAGAAATCAGGACATAACCTAAAATAAAACAGGGAACAAGAATAGGGACAGTTTGTACCTATTGACCTTAAAAAAAAAAAGCTGCTCTCTGCCAATACCGGCAAGACATTGTGATTTCCAACTCCTTTTACCGGTCTACTGATTCAGCAGCCCTTCTGCTGATGATGTACGTGTCAGCCTCTTAAAGCAAGAAATCAGGACAAAACCTAAAACCACGGATGGAAAAAAAAGCTAAAATGGGTACAGATTTTAAATGTTGACCTTACAAAATTAGAAAGTTGCTGGAATAACAATAATATGTCTTGAAACCAATCTGCAAGAGGGAACCTCACAGACAGATTGTTCGTAAAAGGCAACTTTTCATGTAAGAGTAACATGATCGATCATTGATGTGGGCAGAAGAAGTATATCAGCAAAAAGAAAAAAAATACTTAAATTGCCACAACTCAGGATATTACATAAAATATGCAGATTAATCAGCTGCACAGTTATTACCTGAGCACGGATTATGTGAGCAAAGAAGCAGCTAAGTTGGAATGTTAAGTCCTGGTAGGAACTTAAAACCTAAGAGTAATTGACACTGGGAGACAAAACAGGATTGAAATCAAAGATGCACAGGATGTTTAATAGAAAAATGACACTGCGGGTGGGAAGTGGTGTGATGTGGTAAAATGGGCGTTGATGTAGTGAGCTGTAGTTTGGACCCAAGTTTTAAACACTGCGGTTGTCCCTTTAATGGATTGTATTACCTGCTGCTATTTCTATAGAAAGCATGTGTGATTCAACTCACAAACATTAGTACAGGGAGTTCTCTACAACTTGAATTTCAAGTGAACCTAAGTTATTTAGTGCCTACTCTGGAATCCGCATCAAATGCATTTTGTAGTACAGGCAATGCATCTTGCTAAATTGCTGGATTTGTTCTTTGTTAAAATACATAGAGCAAAAGAAACTGACAATGTGTGCAGTTTTTCTCATTCAAAATGATAAAGTATATTATAATGGGTCTAGTAGAACCATTCTCCAAAGTATTATATAATTTTTTTTGTTACTTTCACTTGACCTGTTTTTTGTGCTGAGTTCTGCATTTCCAAGTATAGCTGCAGTCTGTTTTTTCATTAGTTTAGTTATTAGACTTACAGGCTGTGATTCAAATTTCTCTGCTGGCAGAGATAATACAGCAAACTGCCATTTACCATTCTGTTTTGTATCACTGCATTTCATTTTTTCCTGATCAAAATTCACTTTTTCTTGACTACCTCACCAATTACATCCTTGAATTCCTGAGTCCCTTATTTTCTTTGCCAATAGTTCTAAATACAATGCAAATGGCAAAGGGGAAAGAGAGGACACCCCTGCCCGGTTCCTCTGCTGAAGCTCTGATTATCAACTGTCACCTCCACCCACTTTAGTTTTCACATCCGATCCCTCATATCTCCTCCTAATCAACCTTATAAATCAGGGAATGAAAATGTTTCCATTGCCCTGCTCCTAAAGTCCCAGCCTACTCTATCAAATGCTTACTCTGCATCAAGACCAACAGTGGCATTTTCTTACATTCTGCTTCCCTCTGGATCATCAATATTCTGTTAATGTTGTCAAATGTTTGCCTCCCCTCCACACAACCACACTAATCTATTTTCGGCATCACTTCTGCCATTTATTTAGCCATTATAGACATAAACACTTAAAATCATGGTTTAGTATTGAAATGGGCTGTAAGAAGCTAGAGCTGATGGATCTTTACCCTGTTTAGGTATTACAGCTGTCACCCCTTTCTTCTAGGATGTTGGTACTTCTCCTCCTCTTAAAATACTGTTAAACAAAACCTTCCAGATTTTTCATTTTTTTATCTTCTAACTTACTAACTTCTACAGGAATACCTTCTATTCCTACAGACTTTTCTGTAGATTGGTTATACATCACCATTACCTCATCTCCCCCTATACTAAATGCTTACCTAAGACATGCCTATGAACTGGAGAAGATGCCCGGATAATGAATCCGGTGTGAGACTAAGATAAAATGTCCCCAATACCTTAACGATCATGACCTACACTTTTTACCTAAAGCTATTTATTTTCATTTGGGAAAGATATCTTTTTCCTAAAGCTCCAAATCATGTTGTATGTGAAAAAAAGTATTGTGTAAGCCAACAGTGATGCTTCATGTAGTCTGAGGTGGTCAGACATGCCACACTGCCAAACATCATTCATTATGTCCTCAATTACCCACTTAGTATCATTGCAGAGACAGAGTAGATTTGAAGCTTATCTTGAACAGAGTAACAATGAACTGCTGGGCACATGGACACACAATACAGTAAGAGCAAGTGAAGAAGTGTAATTTCACCGCACATTATATCACTGGTTGTGGGAGGAAATGCAGTGTCAAAATTCATAGGCAGATTGTACAGATTCAGATAAAGTGCCACCATTTAGAACTGAACTGGGGACATAAGTAATGGCACTAATAGTGATTACTTCATTACTGTGCTATTTCGGATATAAATTAGCATGTAGCCAATATGAAGATTCTGGCCCTCAAGAATAAGCTAAGTAAAATACTGTTTTCATTCATAATCCCATAACACAGGTTTTAGCATACTCCATAAGTGATCTAAAGCAGGCTGTAACACTTCACTGATGCCAAATGAATAATTTCCTAAAATTATTATTTAGCAGTTTGTCCTTGCCTGCACAAGCACTTTACTGACACCAGACAAAACATTTATCCCAGTTATCCCTTGAGAAGTTTGTCTATGTCTCCATAAGGAGTCAATTTGTCTTCAAATGGAAAACTTCCCCCAATGATCCCGGGACAAGGACTTTTACTAAGATCAAATGAACCACTTCTCCGAAATACACATTTAGTAGTTTGTCCATGTAGACCCAAGCACTTTACAAACATAACCTCAAATGAAATATTTCCCCCAGTGATACATTTCATGGTTTGTCCATGCTTGCAAAAGCACTTCACTGACACCACATGAAACATTTTCCCCAACAATTCCCTCAGTAGTTTGTCCATGCCTGCACAAGAACTTCACTGGCACCAAATGAAACATTTCCTTCAATGATCCCTTTAGCTAAGAGGTCGAGAAGTATGCAAAAACCTCTTAACTGCTGTTGCCACTGCTGGATCAATCTTCCCCCCACCCCGAAACACAGTTGTGGTTCAGAACATGCATACCAACACAAATCCTGTTCAATCAACTTTGCAATTTCTATCTTGAGCTAAGAGGTATGTAAACCTCTCTGCTGATGCCACTGCTCAGTCACTTTCACTCTTCATAGGTGTTAACTAGGCTAACGACCACAATGGCCTTTTTAAGTGTACCCATGCACCCCAAATCTCTGACAAGTTTTGATACCCTTGATAAGTGTAAGCATGGGCCTGGAAGATGAACCTTCTCTATCTACCCCCCAACCAAGGATGTACAAGCTGATGTAAGTCATTCACTCCTGCCTTTGCCTTCCCACCTCTTTCAGTCTCTGAGCCCTTCATAAAACTGAGAGTTCATTGCATCTTAATCAGTTCTTCACTCCTGCTTGCTATGGAGCCTGGTGACTCTTAACTGCATTCCTGACTTAAGTGCATCATTCTTTGTCAGCCAACTGATATTTATATGCCAGCCTTTTTTAATTCTTTTTTCTGGCAACTAGCTTTTCTCTGTTGCTTTCATTTGCCCCAATTCTCTAATTAATGCTTGTCCTCTGCCTTTCTGTTCTAGCTCTCCTTTACATTCTGGAAGCCACCATATATCCTCCTATGTCAGTTCCTGTAGCTGATGCTACATATCAAATACCATTGTATAACAGATCATAGCTTTCTTCAGCTTCACCATTTCTCCTTTCTCCCAATCTGTTCCTTGCAGTTTTCTACTCTCATTGTTATTGAGTGTTTCACATTTCCCTTTGATAATTATCCACCCTTATGCACTTTTCATTGGACTAAGCCTTATTACATGGAACACAGATCATTTTAATGTCATTTGCATAGCAAATTGGCAATCCTATTTTGCCATCAGAGAAACTCCACCTTCTGCTTCAGACCTCTACTCTCTTAAAAAAAAAAAAAAAAAAAAATCTCTCACCATCTCCTCTAATGTATTCCGTACTCTGCCCATTACCAACCATTATCATTGCATTCCTTTACCACTGTCTTTTGCATTCCAGACCAATGATGTCTGGCTATTATCTCATGGTGACCTTCCACGTCCCTTCCATATCTTCAGCCATAATTACATAGTTATGCAACCATCTGCAAATGACTACAACATTCCAGTTAAGTCTCTTTCTCCACACCCCCCCTTTTCCTTCCTGCTGACAGTTTTATCACCCATAAGAACAGACGTCATCTGTAGGATCACAGGCATCCTGTTCTTCACCCTTTGATTATTTCTTTTGATGAGCCACTCACTACTATTTATGTCCTTGGTTTGTAATACATTTCTTTTATCCATATTCTAAATCTTCTCCCCACTCCACTTTCCTCTTGGATCATCCTTTCAAAAGACAATCTTTCTTAATTAAAGGCTTCCTTGTTACCAGACACGACCACCCATGTTGTGCCTAGCCCCTTACTTTCTACTGTGTTTATAAAGGTACCAAGTAGCCATGAGTGTTTAGGTGACTGCCTCGTGTTTATAAAGGTGCCGAGTAGCCATGAGTGTTTAGGTGACTGCCTCGTGTTAATAAAGGTGTCGAGTAGCCATGAGTGTTTAGGTGACTGCCTCCTGTTAACAAATCACACCTACCCAGGCTACATCAATTTAGTCAATACTTTTTTCAATAAAAAGCTATAGTTGCCATTTTCTTAATCTTTGCATTAAACTGCGGGTTACAGCTAATGTTTCCTGCAACTCTACTTTCCTTCCCTCTTTTGGTAGTACAACTATGGCCTATACACCTAGTGTGCCATCCTCCCTTGTATAGTATAGTTGTTAGACACTCTACTCGGATCAAGTTTTAAAAATGTTTAGCTATTTCACAAAATCCCACTGGGTATACTTCAGTGTCTACTGCTTGTTTTTCCCTTTCAGTCCCCTGTCCTTTTTACATTCTGTTCAATCATCTGTGACTGCATTCTTTCCCTTTCATTTTGTCTGATTTGTTCTATTTCCTTATAATATCCTTGCTTTCATTTTGTAGTTCCCTTGAACACACATTGCGGTGTTGTATAGGTTAGTTATTTCCATCTATCATCATCCTGCACTTCTACAGTTGTAGTTTTCCTTTACTTCTATATTTTTGGCCTCTGTGTAAACAGTATTTCTCTCCTTTGTTACCTTGCCCCCAAAACAGAACTCATTCCTACATCTCATCTCACTTTCTACATTTACTTTTGTCTCGCATCTCTTCACCTCTTTTTCCTTAATTTTAGTCATTCTTCCCTCATTTACCCAACTTCTGTACCTTCTTCAGACTCTGTGTCCTTTTCTTTTGTTCCACTACTTCTACCTCATTCTCAGTTACATTTACTCCATTCTAATTACACATTCTCACTTCCCTTCCTTTTTACTTGCACCATGTCTTTCACTATATATTCCTTTCTGTGCCTTATTACTCGTTCTCATACATTCCATTCAGCTCCGTGATGCCCCATTTCACCCCTCCACGTCCCTCATTATTAACAATGTTACCAGTGTATGATCTCTTATTTATTACATTTGTTTACCGGGAAATTCCGACTGGACACAGGTCCTTTTTCAGCAGAGGCCTGGGAAGAAAAGCTCCAACAAGTATAAAATAAGAAAAATGAACAATAGAGGACTTTTACAATATAAATGTTACACTAGCAGATGATTTATCAGTAATCAACATGTCGTTCAGATTACACAATACAGTAGTAAGAACAGAAAAAAGTAGACAATAACGATCTTATCACAGGATCATAGGAGATTATTAGGCTATTGACCCAGGGGTCATTTCAAGCCGAGCCATTTCATCCCAATGTAATACCATAGATACTCTAGTCAATACCCAGGGCTGTATTTAGTAATGACTGTCCATGTCCAGGAGGGTTGTGGGTGCTATCCCTGGTATGAATTTATAGTGTCCCACCCACTCGTCAGGTTCCTTTTGAACACTGCCATAGAAGTGCTCTGCTTCACATAAACTGGCAGCCTATTCCAAAAATGCTGTAGTCACCGGAATACAAATCTGTCCCTCCAGCATGTCCTATTCAAGTTGCAGGCCATATTTAGGTTCCTGGAATGGGTAAGCTCTAGTCCCGATGTATTTACGGATGTGCAACAAATTTGTTAGGCTTGGTTCAGAGACTGCTCTAAGCCAGGCATAATTCCCCCCTAAGAAGTCTATACGATAATGAGTACAGTGACAGGGAATTTAGTTGGTCTGTGTAAGGCATGTGGTGGAGACCCTTGATCTTTGTTAGAAACCTCTGAGATCTCTCCAATTGCTGCAGGTGTTTTGTACGGTACATGTCAAAAGGGGCATTATACTCAATTACGGGTTTGATTAGTGATGAGTGTGGAGGGGTTATAACCTCCTTTGCTCAAAAGATGATGTATTTGCTAATCAAGTGTGCTATGTAGAAGGCCTTGCTTACTACAATAGACAAATAGTGGTCAAAGTTAAGGTCATAGTCTACTTGTGATCCCAGATCTATTACAGTTTCATAGGTACATAGGGTATTGTTAATTTGATAGTGTGACGGGACATAGTTTTTACTGAAGGAAATGATTAGGCACTTCTTTGTATTTAGTTTGAGACAGCACGAAGACACCAGTCGTTGGTCTGGGTAAGGCCCTCCTGAAGTATATTGACATCATTTAGGGATTCGATAATTGCACCCAGTTGACACTCATCCGCAGTCTTGATCAGCCACAGCCCCTTAGTTTTGGCCTGAACTTCTGATAAGTATATACCAAACAGTAGGGGGCCCCAGCACTGACCCTTGTTGTACCCTGCTGGTGACAGGTCCGCTGGTTGATGTGGAGTCACCAACTCTGACTGAGACTGGTTTATGAGCCAGTCAACAACCCATCTTACAACAAAGGGGGTTTACATTCAGTTTGCTAAGTTTATCAGTAATGCCCGAGTGTGGGATTGTGTCAAAGGCCTTTGCCAAGTCGAATTATGCTGTGCGCACAGATCTGCCCAAGCCAATAGACTGGTCACATTTTCAAAGAAATCCACCAGCTTTAACAGGTAGGATCTGCCCTTGATGAAGCCAAATTGAATCAGATCCAGTTTCTGGAGGTTGCCTACGTCTTTATTTATGAAGTCCATGATGATACATTCCATGGCCTTACAGATGAGGCTGGTCAGATTTAAGGGTCTATAATTCCCCATGTCAGTTGCTAAGCCACCTTTGTGGAGGGGAATAACTGTTGCTGTTCTCCATTCCACAGCATCAAAGCCTGTAAAAAGGCTATGATTCAATAGGATATTTAATGGTGATGTTAGCTGATGTTTTAGTTTGTTGAGAAGATAGCCTGGGATGCTGCCTGGTGCCATAGAGGCTGTGTTTTTGGCCTTAGATCAGACTTTAATGACCTGCTCTTTGGATATGTAGGGTGGGTTGAAGTTGAGGGCAAGGTTTGTGATAAGTTTGGAGAGGATAGGGGAGTGAACTTTTCATCAAATCTGTCCACTAGCATGTTTGCTGTCTCTGCGGGATCAGCGTAGATACAGTTATTCACTAGTTTTTCACATGCTTGGGTATTACCTTTAAGGCTACGTACATAGCTATAAAAGGCCTTATGGTTATTCTTGGATGTGATTGCTAGGTGTTCTCAAAGGTATCCTTAGAGAATTTGGCATGTTGTTATTTGCCTGTTGAGGATGAGGAGGATGCTTTTTCACTGTTGGGACCTCACCTTAATTTTCCTAGACAGCAACCTTTTGCATTTGTTGTAAAGTTTGTCGATGCTGAATGTCCACCAGGGTGGCTTGTTTCTACTTGGGACTCTGGCTTTGATTCTCTGTGGAACAGCCAAGTCTATATATTTATACAAGTGATTGTACAGGGCTTTGATGTAGTTACCACTTCCAGCTGGGTGCGGGGCTTGGAATGCATTTATACCTTCCCCTAGGAGAGTATAGTTTGCCTTGGTGAAGTTTTTTAGTCTAACTTCACCCTTTTTGAGTTCTGGTGTTAGTGCCAATTTGAAGGTGACTGATTTGTGGTTAGATTTAACTGAGGGTCCAACAATTGTGGTGGTGCATCTGTTTGTTATGTTGGTGACGACCAGCTCTAGTATGTTTGCTCCTCTTGTTGGAGTTTGAACGATTTGTTCCAAGGCATTTGAGTTAAAGTCAATGAACGTTTGCGCATGTGAGCAAGGGCTAAATTAGGTTTCACAGTTGATGGTGGAATAACTGGAATCCCCCATGGCCACAGTGTTTGGCAGTATTTGGACTGACTCTAGTTTGTTCAAGTAGTCCTCATGTGCATCATGATTCATGGAGGGGGATCTATAACTAGCTATGACATGAATGGGGGTCTTACCGAAAGCAATCTGAACTTGGAGTAGCTCCATGGAGTTGTCCAGTCTAACTAGTCAGGAGCTGAATTTATCTCTAATATAGATAGAAACACTGCCTCCTTTGGTTCTCACACGTTCGGCTTGCAGTCTGAAAGTGTAGAAGGTACTGTAGCCTTGAACCAGGTTTCTGTGACTGCACAGACATCTACATCTTCTAGTGATAGAAGTGCTTCCAGGATGTGGAGTTTTTGGTTTAAGCTTCTAGCACTCAGCAGCATGACCCTTATTTTGCTATGACTGGCAATTTTCATGTCAGCAATTTTGTTTTCGAAACCTTGTCTAAAAAAGGCACTATGGGGAAAGCAAGAGGCTCTGCCAATAGCTGAAAGCCTAGGGGTGCCAGGTGCAAACTGTCGCTGGCAAAGGAGTGAGGTTTGTCAACCATGACATCCCAGGCTGACAGAAATTGGATCCCCTTTGAATGACACCAAAACTAAGCTTAAATTCCTTTCCATTACAGCTACTCCCTATACTCGTTACCTGAAGCTGTTTTTCTAATCAGAAATCTGTCCATTTGGCTTGCCTAGATTAGTACGATCCACTCTTCATTCCTTTACTCAACCCCACCATATCATACAATTTTCTAATTCTCTATGCATTTCAAATGTTATTCCAGTTTGCAATATGGTTGATTTTTGTCCAGGGTGATGGTTACATTAATATCTCCTGAATTATTTCTGCTTCTGGAATCTCTTCCAATCCCTTTTCGTGCTTCAAAGCGTCTGTCATAAAATCCACTCCTATGTTATCGTTTCACCAAATTTTCCTAGCAGTTTTCCTTTCCATATAAACCACCTCCTGTCTTCACTTTTCTGTACTTCTCTTTTGATACTTATCCGTCCTTTCCAAAATAAACCCACCACTATCTTCCTGCTCTTCCACTCACATGATACACTTCATTCTTAGGGTATTATGGCTTGTATAGTTTAAATAAATCCTCCTTTGAGTTTTAGCTTCATTTCCTGCAATACAACTATTTGATCTCCTTTTCATTATTGTAATGCTATAGTGATCATAACCCCCCCTATATTCCACATAACTTTTTCATCATTGTAATGCTATAGTGATCATAATCCCCCCTATATTCCACATAACCAGTCTAATCCTTTCCCATGATCCCACTCTGCCGCGGGTTCTCTGTAATCCCACACCTTCCTTACTGTGTGCAGACATCTGCTGTGATATTCTAAGACTAACTGTAGGACCTAACTAGCCATTTCTTCTTTATCCCTTGTCTGAGCCTGTCACCCTTCTCCCCTCTCAAGTCTTGTCCATTTCTTATCTCTTCTTCCATTTACTGCATCACTACATTCTACCCCTTTTCAATTCTTTACATAATTTTTCCCTCCTCCATACAACTTCCCTTTCCTTTTTATTATTGGTTGGATTCCTCTTACAGCCTTTCATTCCAGTTTATACTTCCTTTCTTCTCCTGTGTTTAATTTACTTCCCTGATTTCACATAACTTTCTCCAATACTTTAGCATCTTTTTTCTAATCCTGTAGGAACAAATCTGTCAGCCACTTGCAATTCTCTCCAACTTCATCCATCATTTGTTCTCACTTTTCAAAAGGATTTAAAGTTTTTTTTTTTTTTACATTTACTTTAAGAATTAGCTAAGTCAGTTGAGTGGTCCATACTGACTTTTTTTCAGCATGACCCAAGTGAAGAGGTTAAGGAGGTTTACCTTTGAAAGCTTGAAACGCACATTGTCGAAAGACAGTTGTGCGGAAGTATGTTTTCAAGTTTTCGGATAACTGAAAAAAAAATGCATCGAAATGTGCAATGAGCAAATGCACCCTGACATTCGCTCACTGCAGATTCAGCATTTTGGGTGCTGAGTGCACGATAAGTGGGGATGGTGAAGTGGACCCTTTCCCCACTATAGTGTGACCTCGGACTTAGAATAATAAAGTAGGGTGTGTGTGGGGTGCAAGGGGGCTTGCCCCCCCCTGCATTACGGTATGTATTTGAAATTGTAGTTTGAAAATCAGCTAATCTGCTTTTCTATTTGCTGATTTTTGAACTTCGGTGCAGTTCGGAATGACGGTTTTCATCATTTCGGTTCGCACAAAGGGCTGTTAGGCAGGCTGATTTTCAACCCTTCAAAGATAAACTGGGTAAGGATAAATACAATGTATAGTAGCAATTTACTATGCCTGCAACAACAGAAACAATCCCTGAAACTAGCTTTTCAGTTTTAAGCCAAGGATTATTTACAATGATGGATATAGCATTGCTTTTTTTTTGTAAAAATTGTGGACAGTAACAGAAAATAAATCAAGTAACGAATACACTGCTAGTCTGTTTCAACAAATGTTTTCTTTTTTTCAGCAACTGCTCTTGTAAATGCAAGTTTACAATTCCAGTCTGTTTACAACAGAGGACAAATTCTTTCCAAAGTTCAATTCAATGTGGCTTGTTTTCAGTCAATGCAATTTTACTATTCTTTCACACTGATTACATATATAGGGTTTCTCACAATTGGCATGAAAATAAGTGGTACTTACAGATATAGTACAGTTGTGTACACTTACCATAAATGCAGATGCTCGAGTGTCTTCACTGTTGCAGTCATCACTGTAGGGTTCTTCCTGCCGGCAGGCAGTCCTCGGTCTGCCAGAATCCCAAAGTCTGGGTCCGGCGTCTGCTGTTCAGTCATGCTCCCTGATGTCAGAGCGCTAGGAGTACAAAGCTGCCAGCTGACGCCATGTTCTCCAGTTTTTCTTGACCCAGACGTCAGGTGCCCAAAAATGAAGGCTAATAGTAAACAATAAAAGTAACATACGACAAACCCCATACCCTGAAGCAAATACACCTCAGAAGAAGGGTGAAGTAGGAAACCACACTAATGAAAATATAAGAGGGGTCATGAGGGAGGGTAACCCAGACTGCAACAGTGAAGACACTCGAACATCTACATTTATGGTAAGTGTACACAACTGTACTACGTTCATCGTGTTTCACTGTTGCAGTCATCACTGTAGGGTTGAATCCCAAAGCTGAGATAAAGGGTGGTGGTTATAGAGTAGAAGGGGCGGCTAGAAGGCCCTGCAAGACTGCAGAAGCAAAGCCTGCCCTAGACAGAGTAAAGAGGGAGATTGTAGTGCTTAGAGAAAGTATGCACTGAACTCCAAGCTGCAGCTTCCAAAATATCTTTGGTAGGTACTCCCCTGAGAAAGGCAGCTGAAGTAGCAGCAGCTCTGGTAGAGTGAGTCCTAATTTTTCCTGGGATTTGCTTTCCATGATAAGAGTAACAAAATCTGATTCTATGAGCAATCCATTTAGAAATGGTCCGTTTTGAAATAGCTTTGCCTTGGGAAATTTGTTGCATAAGAAACAAACAGTTGCTCTGTTTTCCCTGATATGCTTGGTTCTGTCCAGGTAAAAACGAAGTTGTCTGTGTACAACCAAGGAATGCAAAATCGTTTCCCCCTTATTTTGTGGATTAGTGAAAAAAGTTGGTAGGTGAATAGTTTGATTTAAAGCCACTTTGGAAACCACTTTAGGCATGAAAGTAGGATTAGTCCTTAAAGACACCCTATCTTGGTGAAAAATAATATAAGGTTCCACAGCCATGAGTGCTTGTAACTCCGAGACTCTCCTGGCTGAAGTCAAAGCCAGCAGGATAGCTGTCTTCCATGATAAATACTTAAGATCAGATGTGGCAGCAAGCTCAAAAGGAGGCACAGTGAGTTTTTCCAGAACATAGTTGAGGTCCCAGGCAGGTATGGGTGGTGTCCTAGGGAGCCTTAAATTCTTTGCTCCTCTGAGATATTGTTTCAGAAGTGGATGGGAAAAGATTGGAGGATCTGTATTGTAATGTGCAGAGATAGCTGAGGCATGTATTTTTATGGAGGAGAAGGATAAACCCTTATGTAGCATGTTCTGTCAGGTAAAGTAAAATCAGTGGAATGTTAGGAATGAGGGGATCCAAATCCTGAGCATGCATCCAGGTGCAAAATCTCTTCCATTTACCTGCATAAGATTTTCTAGTGCTAGGCCGTCTGGCTTCTAAGATGACATCCATGACCTGTTTGGGAAGGGAAGGATTAATCATAGACCCCGAATTCGCCAGGCTGCCAGACTAAGAGTTTTGACATGAGAGTGCAGAACCTGGCCCTGGTGTTGGGACAAAAGATTTGGAATCTGAGGTAAAATCCAAGGTGGTTCCTGGGATAGATTCATCAGTGTTGAGTACCAAAATTGACGAGGCCAATGTGGGGCCAGTAAAATCATCATCTTGGGCTTGTCCTGCTTGATCTTTAATAACACCCGTGGAAGAAGAGGTAGTGGTGGAAAGGCATACCCAGAGAGGTTTCTCCAACTGAATGATAGTGCATCCACTTTCCATGCTAGTTTGTGAAATGTCCTTGTGCAAAAAAATCTGTAACTGGTGGTTGAGGGGGGATGCACATAGATCTATGTCCAGGCAGCCCCAGGCTTCTGTAATCATCTTGAATATTTGAGTGTCTAGCATCCACTCGTGTGGGTCTGACAGGTTCCTGCTCAGGCTGTCTGCCAGAATATTTTGTTTCCTTGGCAGAAACTGAGCTTGTAGATCCACTTTGCAAGCTAGAGCTGTGTTCCAAAGAGTCATGGCTAGTCTGCAAAGGGGGTAGGAGTTTGAACATCCTTGCTTGTTTATGTACCACATAACTGTGGTGTTGTCAGTCCGTATCAGTAGCTGTCCTGGTTGTAGAAGATCCCTGAAACCCAAGAGAGCATTCTGTACAGCTAACATCTCTTTTAAATTGATATACAGGTGCTTCTGATCCTCTGTCCAAAAACCTTGCAGACCTTTTCCCTGCAAGTGGGCTCCCCATGCGTAATCCGAGGCATCCGTGGTTAACTCTTGGCTGGCTGGAGGCAGACTGAAGGCTTTCCCTTTGTTGTGAAGACATGCCATGGTCCACCAATGAAATTCCTTTTGTAGACAAGGCAAGACAGCAATCTGTGTGTCTAGACTGTGGCAATGCTGGGACCATACACTTTTTAGGTACCATTGTATTTTTCTCATATGTAGCCTTGCATTTGGTATGAGAAGGATGCAGGAGGCCATGTAACCCAAAGCCTGCAGGAATTTCCTTGCAGTAAGCTGAGTTATTGACGCCAAGGTTTTGAAAGTTGAAGCCAGCTGCAGTTGTTTTTCGGATGTCAGGAATGCCATCTGGTTTGTTGTGTTTAGGAGAGCACACAGAAAAATTATCTGTTGTGTGGGTGTCAAATTTGACTTTTTTATGTTCACAGTGAATCCCAGGTACTTGAGAAGATTTTGAACAAATTCCAGATGCTGGAGTAAGACATCCTTGCTGTCTGCTTGGATAAGGCAGTCGTCCAGATAAGGGTAAATTTGAATTCCCTTGAGTCTGCAATAGGCTACTACTGGTGCCAGGCACTTGGTGAAAACCCTGGGCGCAGTAGACAAGCCAAAGGGCAGCGCAGAAAATTGGTAATGTTTCAATCCGGCCTTGAACCTGAGGTATTTTCTGCACTCCTGTCTGATTGGGATGTGTAGGTAAGCCTCCTTTAAATCCAATGTCACCATCCATGCATTTTTGCTCAACATTGGCAGGAGCTACTGCAGAGTAAGCATCTTGAACTTTGGTGTCCAGGAAAGTGTTTAAGACTGACAGATCCAAGATGGGTCTCCATGAATTTTGCTTTCTGGAAACTAGAAAGAGTCTTGAGTAAAAACTTTGGCCCATCTCTGATTGTGGAACCAATTCTATGGCCCTCATAGCCCTGAGGGATCCCACCTGGTTTAATGCCTCTGACCATTGGTGTTTTGGTAGGTCTGACCATCCGTTTGGTCTTGGCAAGGTATGAAAGTGGAATTTGTAACCTCTTGAAACTACATCCAGAACTCACTTGTCTTGGGTTATGTAGGTCCAATTTTGTTGAAAAAGAGAGAGTTTTCCTCCTAGAAGGGCTTCCAGGAGAAAAGTTCCTGGAGCCATGCAGGGGGAGTCATTGGGCCTGTTTTCTATAAGACTGAGGTCTGTCCTCTCCACCCCTGGGGGTGGAAGCACTCCACTGTCTAGGTCTGTAAGAGGTCTGTGCTTGGGCCCTCCCTCTTGAGCGCCTATATCTACCCCTCTGAGGCCTGTCCAAGCTGGGAAAGGACCAATTTTTAGTTGGCCAATTTCTGCTAAATCTTGGGGGCTGAACTTGTAAGAAATCCTTAACCGTTTGCATGGATTTTGCCTTATCCTCCATTTTCTTTACACCTCTTCAGCCTTTGACTCAAACAAAACAATATGCTGAACAGGAGCATCCAGTAACTTTGCTTTCACTTAATCAGGTAAGTTTTGCTCCTTTAACCAAGCATGTCTTCTAATGACTGTGCCAGAGGCAGCCGCCCTGCAAGAAGCCTCCAAGGCATCAAAACCACAGTGTAAACCATGCTTACCCACTTGTTCAGTGGCATGCATCAAATCGTGTAATTTCTTATTAT
Organism: Protopterus annectens; assembly: GCF_019279795.1. Taxonomy (NCBI): domain Eukaryota; kingdom Metazoa; phylum Chordata; order Ceratodontiformes; family Protopteridae; genus Protopterus; species Protopterus annectens. Next base: position 125,119,107 of record NC_056744.1, on the reverse strand, counting down.
CTGCACATGCAGTAATGGTACCCAGCTTTTGTTTCATAACAGACAGTAGAAATTGCTGATATTTTAGCATATGAAATTGACAATTTAAAGCCCTAATAGATAAAGTAGCAGAAGTGTACACTTTTTTGCCTCATCTCTCCAAAGCTCTGGAATCCTTATCTGTCAGAATAGGATTTTTAGCAGAAGCGGCCTTAACCCCCCCCCCCCTTAGGACCCTGAGAAATGGTTTCTGGATCAGCAGTAGGATTTTTGTAAAGGAACTGGTGGGAGTCAGGGACCCTGTAATATCTGTCGGGCTTAGCAGAGGCTGGAGGAAAGGAGTCAGGAGTTAAATTAGCCTCAGAAAAGGCATCATCCACAATATCCGAAATAGGAGGGATAGCCAGGGGTCTATGTTGGGGAAGAAGAAGGAAATCCCTAAGCCTTCTCTTAGATTCCGAGTACTCCTGTCCTTCCCAGTGAAAATGTTCCCTCATGTCATGTAAAGTTTCCCCAAAAGAAAAATCCTCAGGGGGAGAAGCTGATGGAATGGATTCCTCAGCATCAGAATCCTCATAAGGAGGGAAAGTATATTCCTGTTCAGAGGAAGACAATGAAGAAATAGATGCTTGATCAGAAGATTCATAATCCAATTCTTGCCTTGGCCTTTTATCTGGAGGGGATGTGAACCCCTAATCATGGTTAGTAAGTCGTCCGCCATTTTAAGTAGCTGTTTCTGAGATTTGGGTCCCGGATCAGAAGAGACCTGGGCTGGTGTCTTAGATTTAGGAGGAGTCTTTGATTTTGGCTTTGCCTTTATCAGAAGCTGTGTAGGCCTGAAAACCCCCTCCCGAAGCCGGTACCTGCACAGCGGATCCGGACCCATCCGAGGGAGCATTGTCCGAAGGTCCTGCAGCTGGAGTGCTCAAAGGCCTAGTTGGCTCCTCGTGGGAGTCCATTTCGGCAATCGGTTCTGAAATGGCCGACGACAGGGGCTGCGAAAGCGCCTCACTGACGACGGCCGAACCTGTAGCTGGCTCTGTTTGTAAAACGTCGTCTGATTTGGACCTCAGAGGCCTGTCCTTATCCTTGCGTCGTTTGTGAACTCCGGTAGTCGGAAGAGTGTCCAACGACATTTTATAATTAAATCGCCTACCAAAGTAGTAAAAAGCAAAATCGTACCTTTGCTTAATCGTACGTTGGTTAAATCTAGCACAAAACCGACAACTAGCTACGTCGTGGTCAGGGCCTAAACAAGGAATACAGTAAGAATGGAAATCCTTATGAGGTATTTGCTTCCCACAAGAAATGCAATTATTAACTTTTTCTGACATCGGACTGGAGCAAGAAAAAAGTTTCCCCAACGGTGTACTTAGCTTTGAGAAGAAGTAAGTCTTCGGACTGAAGCACGAAAAAATATCAGGAGTCAGCCGACTGGCACTTGCGAACTGCTTTCACCGCACGGCAAGAAAGACTGGAGAACATGTCGTCGGCTGGCAGCTTTGTACTCCTAGCGCTCTGACGTCAGGGAACATGACTGAACAGCCGACGCCGGACCCAGACTTTGGGATTCTGGCCAACCGAGGACTGCCTGCCGGCAGGAAGAACCCTACAGTGATGACTGCAACAGTGAAACACGATGAACATCTGTCTTTTCCTTTCAACTCATTTTACCATACAGGCTGGAGTAGTTCTGTTAATTTCTCCTTTATAGGGTAAAATCTCCTATCCACATTTCAGATTTCAGGTACACCTCACCGACTCCCTTCATCCTTCATACACTCATTACAGCCGAATGATGCCTGTATGTGTTTCTGCAGTTGCATCCTACTGACGCCTCTAGGTGTCAAATATCGCTTGTTCATACTTGAATTAATTACTTTCAAAACCATGCTACAGAAAGTGTTGGAAGAGTTCATCTTAAAGCTTATACAACCGGAAATGCAACTGTATTGACATCTAATCTCTGTCTGGTGCATGTAAAAAGATATTATTGTTCATATATTTATATTGTCATAAATGTTATGCTTTTCTAATCTCTACAACCAAATAGCACAAACTGCTTAGCCTCATATGAAAGCTCTCAGCTGGATGAACAAAATGCTGCTAACAGTATGTGTGTAACTGAGTGACTGCTGAGATATTGTAAGTTGTTCACAAAATATTACAGACGAAATAGTTACTATGTTTACTGTGGCTTATAAAATCCAGTTTAAGAACTAGAACCTAAAGAATACTACTAGTATAAAAATAGTCTGTGCTGAAAAATTTCCCATTTATACTTATTTAGCAACTCCTGTGGTTCCAGAGATATAAACATTTGTTTGAAATGTGAAATCAAAAAGCTTAGCCTCCGTCCATTGAAAATTATGGTGTAAAGTTCCAGAGCTACATCGGAGGGAATGAGTTAATTCTTAAAAAGAATGAGTTAATTTAAAGATTCTTCTTCAGGACCGTCTCTAGACTCAGAGGTAGTAGGTGTGATATACTCCTAATCACAGTTGTTCCTTTGTAGGTTGTCATGCAGAATTGCCTCTCTTTGGTTTGCCTGCCTGATTCGGCCTTCGAAATTTTGTATTTGCCTTCTATGATAGGACTCCATCTGAGGTATATACAACAAACACAACACCACAGTAAGCAAGGCACTTCTGAAGCACAGCAGTGACTGTATCACAATACATATAGACAATTTAAGCACACCAAGTAATACACACATTTTGCTAGATAGGAGGAGATGAGTACTTGGAAAAACCCTACACAGACCAAGGGATATAATAATCAGACACCTCACAGACAGTAACTGGAAGCCAGGATAAAACAACAGGCCTTGCAGCTTTGAGCCAGAGATCACTGAGCAATCGTGTTGCCCTCTAGACCAAAGGCCATCAAACTTTTAGTTATGTACTCACCATAACTTCAGATGTTTGGGATCCATCTCGCCTACATTCTGAATGATGGGTTCGGAGCCGATCCCTCGGCTCCGACTCGGCACGCTTATGCCAAAGAGCGAAGTCTCTTACTGGCTGAGCTTACCATATCCCAGGATGCACCACTACCAGTCCCCCAGATCTAGTTTGTCCGCATACATGCACACATGCATACCCTGCTTATATAACATCGTCAGATGAAACAAGATAAAACAGTAGAACTCAAAACCGTTCAATCTCTTCTGATCTCCAAGGCAGTGGGAAGGAGGGTGCGTATTAGGAATGTAGATGGATCCCAAACATCTGAAGTTATGGTGAGTACATAACTAAAAGATGTTATGTGATCCTATCTCGCCTACATTCTGAATGATGGGACAGCGTCCTAGCACCTGAATCCTGGGTGGCTCACTGGAAAACACTCCTGAGTACCGTGGAACCAAATGAAGCTCGTCCTTTAGATGCCACATCCAATTTGTAGTGGGAAATGAAAGTGTGCGGATTGGACCAAGTAGCCGCACAGATTTCGATATAGCGAGCTTGGAATGAAAAGCTATAGAAGTAGCCATAGCTCTGGTAGAATGAGCCTTGATAGATGTTGTAAGGTGGTTATCGCCAGAAGAATAAGCCTGAGTTATGCAATCTCTGATCCATTTTGAGATAGTAGCTTTTGTGATGGTTTGGCCCAGTTTATTATCTGAGAAGGACACAAACAACTGGTCTGACTTACGAAGTTGCTGAGTCCTGTCTAAATAGAAGCGTAATTGCCTGTGAACATCCAATTTATGAAGAGTGTATTCTGCTTCATTGGAGAATTTTGGGAAGAAAACCGGTAGCTCTAGAGATTGTTGGAGGCAGAAACTAGAACAGACCTTTGGGACAAAGGATGGATTAGGCCTAAGTGATACTCTATCCTTGTGGAAAATCAAACGGTGGCTTAATAGACAGGGCTTGAAGCTCTGAAACTCTTCTTGCAAGTAATTGCAACTAAGAAGGCAGTTTTCCAAGACAGATATTTTAACTCGCATGTAGCAGCCGGTTCGAAAGGGGAGATGTTAATGCGAAGCACCAAATCAAGATCCCACGGAGGTGCAGGATGAAAAATTGGTGGTCTTAATAGGCTCGCACCTTTAATGAAAGTTTTGCATAGTCTGCTGCTCATCAAAGGAGGATCCATGGATTCGTGGAATTTAGAGATAGCCGCTAGTTGGACTTTAATAGTTGAGACAGAAGATCCCTGATTAAACAGGGATGTTAAAAATTTCAAGACCTCTGGGACAGGAGCAGTGATAGGGTCTAAGCCCTTGAGTTGAGCCCAGATAGCAAACCTCTTCCACTTACTAAGGTACAATTTGTTAGTGGTGGGTTTGTGGGTCAAGATAAAATGTGAACAACTTCGGTCTAGTGTGTGCCTTCTAACTAAAGTCGGAAGTGGAGGAGCCAAGCTGTCAATTTCAAAGATTGAAGGGACTGATGTCAAGTCCCGACTGATGGATTAGCAAGTCCGAATCAGGTCTAAAGTCCACGGATCGTCCACTGCATGCTTCTTCAGGTAGGAAACCATACCTGACGAGGCCAGTCTGGGCAATCAGTATCATTGAAGACCCCAGTTGAGAGGCTTTTGAATAACTCTGGGAAGAAGCGGAATTGGAGGAAAGGCATAAAGTAGCCCTGTTGGCCAAGGTTGTGCTAGAGCATCCATGGCTGGTACTCCTGATGTGGGATCAAGGAGAAGAACCTTTGGCACTTGGTGTTTAATGGAGTTGCAAATAGGTCGCAGCACGTCCCCCACCTCCTGAAAACCTGAGCTGCTACTGTGTGGTTTAGAGACCACTCGTGAGGAGAGAGAATTGTCCTGCTCAATTTGTCTGCCAATATATTTGACTTTCCGGGATGTGGGTCGCTACCAAGAAGCGGTTGGTAGCTACAGCCCATTCCCACACTCTCATGGCCTCTCTGCAAAGGGGGTATGATCTGGTCCCTCCTTGTTTGTTCAGATACCAAACCACCGACATTTTGTCTGTGTGGATGGCGATGATGCCCTGAGGAAGAAACTTGTGTAAGGCTTGTAGGGATAGAAGTACAGCCCTCATCTCCAACACATTGATGTGGAGAAGAGCTTAGTCTGGAAGCCAGGAGCCCTGAACTAGCCTGCCCAGACAATGCCCCCCCCACCCTATCTGGGAGGCATCTGTCGTCAGGGTAACCACTGGAGAGGGAAGAACAAAGGGGTTTCCTTGATCCAAATTGGATGTCTGAAGCCACCAGCAAAGGTCCCTTTTGCATATATCCGTAATCATGATGTGATGATTGAGGGAAGATCCTGAAAGGACCATTGCGTTGACAATAGCCACTGAAGAATCCTCATGTGCAATCTTGCCAGAGGGACTAAAAGAACCGTGGCAGACATTGAGCCTAGAACTTGTAGAACCATCCTGGCTGGGGCTTTGGATCTCGAGATCAGAGCTTGAACTTGGCCCTGTAAAGTTTGGATCCTTTCGGCAGGAAGAAAGACGCGCATCAATCTTGAGTCTATCTCTGCTCCTATGAACTTTATGCGTTGAGAGGGCAGCAAGACAGACTTTGACCAATTGAATGTAACCCCAGGGTAACACCCAGGAGATGGTGGCTTTGAGGTTGTCCATTAGTAGATGCCTGGTGGTGGCAGTCAGGAGCCAGTCATCCAGATAGGGAAACACTTGGAATCCAAGACTTCTCAGGTGAGCCGTCACTACTGCCAAACACTTGGTGAACACCCTGAGGGCTGTGGTGAGACCAAAGGGCAGAGCGCAAAATTGGTAATGACCGACTCCCAGGCTGAAGCGCAGATACCTTCTGGACGCCTGATGTATCGGTATGTGATAATAGGCGTCCTTGAGGTCTATGGAGCACATCCAAACATCCTTCTCCAACAATGGGAGAATGGATTGTAACGTGACCATTCGAATTTGGATTTCGACGGATTGGTTCAGTCTGCTGAGATCCAATATTGGTCTCAGGTCCCCTGTCTTTTTTGGCACTAAAAAGAACCTGGAGTAATTTCCTGATCCGATCTGGTCTGTGGGGACGGTTGGATGACTCCTTTTTCTAGCACCTTTAAGGCTCCTGCGGCTGCCATTTCGCTTTGACTGGTTGGTGGGTCCGGGATTCTTTTGGACGGTGGGGAGAATGTGAATGGGATGGTGTAACCTCCGGCAATGATCCAAGCACCCATCTGTCCTGAGTGATTGACTCCCAGGCTTTTAGGTGCTTGGCAAAGCGACACCCGACTGGCTCGAGCAGCACAGCCGGGCAATCCCTCATGACGTGTGGGAGGCTGAAGAGCCACGAAAGGACTCATGGTCTCCAGAATTGCGGGCCCTCTGCCGCCTCTGGGACGGCGTCTCCTGAAAAATTTCCCGTCCTCTGCCTCTGGAAGGGATTCTTCCTGCTGTTGGGAGAAAAACTTACGGGATTTATGGAACCACATTTTCCCCCTCCTTTAGCCTTGGGGTAAGGCCGAAGGGAGTGGAATAACGGGCACCTACGGCAGATAAAGTTTTTCCCTCTTGCTCACAGCGGGTAAGGGTGTCTTTAACCTTGGGTCCAAACAAGGAGGACCCATCAAAGGGAGCGTCGGCGAAGGAAGACTTGAAGGCCTCCGAAACTGACACAACGGAGCCAGGCTTGTCTCCGTGAGCCACGCCTGTGCCTGCCGCTCTACCGCCTTCGGCCGCATAGGAAATGAGCCTCATGGACGAGTTAGAAATTGACGTAAGGATAGCCAACTGAGAGCTAACCGACTGGGCTAGCTGCTCAGGTAGGTTACCCGAGAGGGAATCTGACAACTCCTTGACCAGATCCCTCTGAAGCCTGGTAAAATGTGCCAAATAATTCAGAGACCTTAAAGTAAAGGCCGCTGAAGTCAGGGTGCGCTTCCTACCTGTCCATACTCCTAGACTCCTTATTAGGAGGATGGATGGACGTTGAAGCCTCTGCCACGTCCTGTTGTGTAGCAGATGCCACCACCATGGCATCTACAGCCACGCCTTTAGTGAGGAACTCCTTCTTGGGGGGAGCAGACAAAAATTTATTTGGACGAGAAGGGACTGGTTCCACGGTATCTGGATGTTCCCACGCCCTTCGACAAACTAAATCCAGAAGCTCGTCGAAGGGCGGAGACACCCAGGAGGCGGAGGGCTGAGCCCCAAAGGCCTTGAGGAGCACTGACTCGTCAGTAGAGGGGGGTTTGGATATCCAGCCGCCTCGTTGTTTGAGGATCTCTAAGATGTCTGCAAAGGAGACATCATCCGAGGACGACTTCGGGGACCCCTCTGCATCATCCAGATCAGTGTCTGAAGTAATAGACTCGGGGGAGTCCACGTGCTTCCTCTTGCACGATCTCTTCCTTGGGGTTCCTCCGAAGACAGCTCAGAAGAACCCTCAGGAGGAGGGAACCCCACTGGGGTAACCTCAGGCCCGGGCTCCGCTGACTACGGACAGGGAACTGCCAAAGACCCAGTCTCCACGCCTAGGGAAGGTGCCGGTAAAGCCGGGAGATGGCGAAGAGGACTTGGCCAAGGCACTCCTCATGGCTCTGAAAGCCGGACCCCAGAATCCTGGGAGTGTCCGGTCCCGGAGCCGTGATAGTCGACGGAAGACCCGCAGCGAAGCACCGAGGGGAGGCTCGGAACCGAAAGCATAGGTCCCAAACATCACCCCGGGTCCAGCTGAAGGCGTCAGCGTACCAAACTCGGACCCGAAGGCCGGGTTGGACGAAGGGTCTGAGCCGACCCTTAGATCTCCATCGGCTCCAACAGCACCTGCTCCGGAGCGAAGCAGTCGGAGGAGGAATGGCAATGGGTGGGCCAAGGTCATCGGCTCGAAGCCAACTGGGTCGGAACCGAAACAAATTTTGGAAGACTGGGGACTGGAACAGTCTTTGGAGCACCCTGTCTATATCAGAATCTGACATCCTCGAAGACCGAGAGGAAACAGAACGGGTCGAAGGCCTCTCCAACGGCCCCAAAGGGCTAGGGGACCCGGCTCGAGGCGACTCGATGAGTATCGGCGCCGAGGAATACACACACCAGTTTCCATCGGTGCCGAGGTGGACTTCGCCGAGGAGGAAGTGTCTGAGCGGGAACCTTTGTCGGCTCCGAGAGCAGTGGAGCCGGCGAAGATGACCCGCCTCGATGCCCCAGCTATCGGCTCCGAGCCAGAGGAGTCGATACTGGTGGCATCGAGGCAGACCGTTCGACCTCGGCTCCAAGTCCTTGGAGCCAAGGAGAGGCCTGCCTTTGTTTCTTAGCGATCGGATCCGACGGACTGGTCGGAGCCGGCGCCTTTCTTTTGGCCGGAGAAGGAGAGGATGCCAAAGCTTCTTGAAAGAAGGTTTAATTAATCCCTTAAGAATTAATTTATTTTTCCTCTCCTGGAGGACCCTTGAGGAAAAAGCGTGACATACACTACATGATTCCTGTAAATGCTTTGCCCCTAAGCAATACACACATAGCGAGTGATCGTCCGTGATGGACATTTTGAAGCTACATTTTACACATTTCTTGAAGCCCGAAGGCCTGGGATTCTGAGACATTATAGAAATTTTCAAAAGTAACTGAAAGAACACTGGTAATACACCTAGAGTAGGCTTACAGTTATCACTCGCAATACTCTGAGTTAGTCAAACACAGCACAAACTCTGTAATATAATAATTTCTCTCCGTTAGTTCTTATTTAAGAAGAGAAATGTAAATGATTCAAAACAGAACGGAAGTCACCTACAAACAAAAAGACCGGGAAAGGCCTTTCCTGACAAGAGGTACTCCTAGTCACTCACAACACAAGAATTCACCAAGTGAATTTTGTCCAACACACTCAAAACACAAGAATAGCTGTTAAAACAGCTTTTTGTAGAAAAAGAAGAAAAACCTGACAGAAAAACTAGTGAAATAATCACTACTTAACTCAGCCAGCTCGAGACCACGTCTTCACTTGTTAGCGGCAAACGAGATCTGGGGGACTGGTAGTGGTGCATCCTGGGATATGGTAAGCTCAGCCAGTAAGAGACTTCGCTCTTTGGCATAAGCGTGCCGAGTCGGAGCCGAGGGATCGGCTCCGAACCCATCATTCAGAATGTAGGCGAGATAGGATCACATAACATCTGCTCATACACAGTAACGCTTTCTTTCTTAAACCTGGACAAGGGACCCATTTAGGCCTTTAATGTGTTTCACTAACGGAGTCCTGCTCTCTGTTTTCATGAAAACATATTAGTAAGTTTATAATGGCTCAGATACAGAGCCTTGTCCATTGGATAATTTCTATTTTGGCAGTCTTTTCTAGTACCTCCTGAAAAGAGCTACATGCTGCTAATGCCTTGCTCTAATTCCAAATCTGAGGGAGCTGGCTGTTGCTTATTTAACTCTGACATGGTAAGATTCACAGAAAAGTACAGTTTTGTACCTACCATAAATGTAGATGTTCGAAGATCCACATTGCTGCAGTCCTTACACTTGGGTAGTCCGCTGTCCTCGGTCGGCCCGAATATCAAAGTATAAGGCTGACGTCGGTCAAGGCGCATTTGACTGACATCAGGACGTCAGGGTATAAATGCGCATGACCGACGTCATATCCTCAGTCTTTTCTTGCCCCAGATGTCAGAAGACCCTAAAAATAAAGGTCACAACCAAAAGACAGCAAACAAACAAACAACCACCCTTGCACTAATTATATGTACAATATATAAAATATACACAATATTTACAACCCAACCCACACAACCACCTCTAACTACAGAGGGGAAGGAGGGAGGGTAAATTGGACTGCAGCAATGTGGATCTTCGAACATCTACATTTATGGTAGGTACAAAACTGTACTATGTTCTTCATCTCACATTGCTGCAGTCCTTACACTTGGGTAGAATCCCAAAGCAGAGGTAAGGGAGGATGGCCAGACTATAAGGAAGCAGGAGCTGCCAAAATGCCCTGCAAAACAGCAGTGGCAAAACCAGCCCTGGATTTAGAGTAAAGTGGTAGGTGATAATGCCTAGAGAAAGTATGCACTGAACTCCAAGTAGCTGCCTCCAAAATATCCTTGGTTGCCACCCCTCAAAAAGCTGTCAAGTGGCAGTAGCCCTAGTGGAATGAGGCCTAATCCCAGCTGGAATCTCCTTGCCATGATGGGAATAACAGAAAGCAATGCAAAACCCAATCCACTTAGAAATAGTTTGTTTTGACACAGGCTTGCCCTGAGAACTCAAAGCAAAAGAAACAAATAACTGCTGAGACTGCCTAAACCCTTTAGTTCTGTCCAAATAATATCGCAACTGCCTGTGTACATCTAAAGTGTGCAAAATCTTTTCCCCTTTATTTTGGGGATTTGCATAAAAAGTGGGCAAATGAATAGTTTGGTTTAAAGCCACACTAGAAACCACCTTAGGCATAAAGGAAGGATTAGTACGTAAAGATACCCTATCCTTATGGAAAATTAAGAAAGGCTCAACTGCCATAAGGGCCTGCAATTCAGAAACCCTTCTTGCAGAAGTAATGGCCAACAAAAAGGCAGTCTTCCATGATAAATATTTCAACTCAGTAGTAGCTGCAGGCTCAAAAGGTTGTAGAGTGAGTTTCTCCAACACAAAATTGAGATCCCAAGCAGGAGTAGGAGCTCTTCGTGGGGGTCTTATATTCTTTGCCCCTCTAAGAAATTGCTTGAACAAAGGATGAGAAAACAATGGTGGGTCACAATCATAGTGAGCCGAAATTGCTGCAGCATGAACCTTAATAGAAGAGAAGGACAAACCTTTGTCCAGTAACTCAGTAAGATATTGAAGAGCCACACTTAAATTAGGCTCAGAAACATCAAAATCCTTTGCTGCACTCCAAAATAAAAATCTCTTCCATTTATCTGCGTACACTTTCCTTGTACTAGGCCTTCTAGCTTCCAAAATAACATTCAAGACTTGCTGTGGAAGTGGAGTCCCATTATGGTTCAAAACAGAATATGCCAGGCTGTTAGGTGCAGAGAGTGAAGCTTGACATTGAGCAAATGACTGTCCTCCTGAGACAACAGGTGTGGAATCGAAGGCAAAGGCCATGGAGGCTTCCGTACCAGGCTTCTCAGTAATGGGTACCAATGCTGTCGAGGCCAATCTGGAGCTATCAAAATCATCCTTGGCTTGTCTTGTCTGACCTTTAGTAGTACCTTTGGGAGGAGAGGCAGAGGCGGAAAGGCATACACATGAAGATTGCTCCAATTGAAGGAAAGAGCATCCACTTTCCAAGCTGTGGGATGAAACCTTTTGTGCAAAACTTTGGCAGCTGGTGGTTTAGTGGAGAAGCGAACAGATCTATGTCTGGAGTTCCCCATGACACTGTCAATTTCTGAAATACATGAGGATCCAATTTCCACTCGTGGGGATCCATAATTCGTCTGCTCAACACATCTGCTAAGGAGTTCTGTGCTCGGCAGAAACCTTGCCTGAAGATTGAGCTGTAAACTAAGAGCAGTCTCCCACAAAATCATTGCTTGCCTGCATAGAGGATAAGAATGTGTTCCCCCTTGCTTGTTGATGTACCACATGACAGTTGTGTTGTCTGTTAGAATCAACACCTGCCCTGGAAGAAGTAAATCCTTGAAAGCTATTAATGCAAACTGGACTGCTAACATCTCCTTCAAGTTGATATGTAGATGTTGTAGTCTGGCAGGCCACTTGTCCTGTATCCACTTTCCATTCAGATGAGCTCCCAAGCTTTGTCTGAGGCATCTGTCGTTAAAATCTGACTCGCCTCTGGCCGGGTCACAGAGAGTCCCTTGTTTAGGTGACATTCCTGAGCCCACCACAAAAATTCCTTTTGAATGCAAGGTATTATTTGAATGACAGTGTCCAGATCCTGGCAGTGCTGTGTCCATACATTTTTGAGATACCATTGTAGCTTCCTCATATGCAGTTTGGCATTGGGAAGCACCAGAATACAAGAGGCCATGAACCCTAAGGCTTGAAGGACTGTCCTTGCAGTCAGCCCGGACTGATGAGATAGTTGATGGAAGTAAAGAGAAAGATTCTTTTGTTTGTCCGGGGTTAAAAAGGCCATCTGGGATGCTGTATTCAGTCTTACACCCAGAAAGCACATGTCCTGAGAGGGTACTAGACTGGACTTTATTTCGTTCACAGAATACCCCAGGCATCTTAGCACTGCTATCACATATTCCAAATGATGAAGAAGCTCGTCCCTTCCTTGAGCCAGAATCAGGCAATTGTCCAAATAAGGATAGATCTGTATTCCTTTTAGCCTGAAGAAAGCTATCACTGGAGCCAGAACCTTCGTGAACACTCTGGGCGCAGTAGATAAGCCAAAGGGCAATGCAGAGAACTGATAGTGAGAAGTCCCAGCTCGAAAACGCAGATACTTCCTGCAACTTAGTCTGATAGGAACATGAAGGTAAGCCTCCTTGAGATCCAAAGTTACCATCCAATGATCCTTGCCCAGCAGAGGTAAAAGCTGCTGTAACGTCAACATTTTGAACTTGGGAATGTCCAGATAAGTGTTGAGGATAGATAAATCCAAAATTGGTCTCCACGTGTTCCCCTTCTTTGGTACTAGGAACAGGCGAGAATAAAATCCTAGGCCCACTTCTGGCATAGGGACCGGCTGTATGGCCCCTATTTGGAGTAACAGAGAAATTTGCTTGTGAGCCTCTATTCTTTGTTGAGGAGGAACGTCTGGCATGCCTTTGAAAGGAGGCAAGGTGTGGAAATAAAACCTGTAACCGTGGTGTATGATATCCAATACCCATCTGTCTTGGGTAATTAAACTCCAATTTTCTTTGAAAAGTGCCAACCTTCCTCCCAAAGGTGCTGCCAGACGAGAAGGCTTTGGCAGCTGAAAAGGTAGGTCATTGGGTCTGTTTACGAAAGGACTGACCCCTGCCCTCACCCGAAGACTGTGCAGGAGAACTTCCCTGTCCTAGGCCTGAAAGAGCCCTGAGCTCTGCCCCTACCACGTCTAGATCTACCCCTAGACTGGGAATCATAAGAAGGATACGTCCACCCCTTAGTAGGCCAATTTCTACTAAACTTTGGAGGCTGAACCTGCAAAAAATCTTTAACAGTCTGCATAGACTTAGCCTTATCTTCCATTTTCTTTAAAACTGCCTCAACAGGAGAACCAAACAACACATCAGATTGTAAAGGAGCATCTAAAATCCTTGTTTTAACATGGTCAGATAAATTTTGATCCCTCAGCCAGGCGTGCCTGCGAAGAACTGACCCAGTGGCAGCCACCCTAGACGAGGCCTGTACAGCATCAAAACCACATTGCAAAGAATGCTTACCCACCTGTTCAGAAACATGTACTAAATCTTGCAACTCTTTACAATCAATACCTTCCGCCAGAGCATCAACCTTAGACTTCAACTGTGAAAGGAGATAGTTTTGGTATTTCAACATGTGAAACTGGCAATTCAAAGCCCTCATAGCTAGAGTGGAAGAAGTATAAACTTTCTTTCCCCATCTATCCAAGGCCCTGGCCTCTTTATCTGCAGGAACCGGATTCTTGACAACAGAAGCCTTAACACCTTTGGGCCCCTGGCTAACAGTTTCTGGGTCTGCCCTAGGACTCTTAAAAAGATACTTATGAGCTTCAGGCACCCTGTAATACCTATCCGGTTTGACAGGAGCAGGAGGAAAAGAATCAGGATTTAGAGAAGCCTCTGTAAAAACATCTTCCACTACATCCAAAACAGGAGGTATAGCCAAAGGCCTATGCTGGGGTAAAAACAAAAATTCCCTAAGCCTTTTCCTGGAATCAGAGAAGTCCTGACCTTCCCACTTAAAATGCTCCCTCATGGAATGAAGAGTTTCTGAAAAAGAAAAATCCTCAGGAGGAGAAGCAGGAGTAGAATCATCCACATCAGAATCAGAATAAGGAGAGTACTCCTGCAAGTCTTCAGCCGAAGACTCTGAAGCATCCGAAGCCTGCTCAAAACTCCTAGCTCAGGCTCCACCCTAGGTCTCTTATCAGGAGGGGCAAAGAACCCCTAATCAAAGTAATCAAATCTTCTGCCATTTTAAGCATATGCTTCTTGGGCACAGTTCCTGAAGAACTAGGGGTGACACCAACTGAAGCTAAACCTGGCCTGCCTCTGGGAGAAGCCTTGGAAACAGAAGGAGAGGGCCTAACCACCCTAGGCAGGGAGGGGAGTATAGTAACCTGAGAAGCCCCATCAGCCTGACCTGCCTCCTGAGAGGCCACATCCTGCAATAACAAAGTCTCTCCCTGGGATCCCAAAGAAACCTCCGGTGGAACAACCGGCTCCACCGACACCTCTAAAGAACCGGCGTCCGGTACGGACGGTTCTTCTAGCCTAGTCTTAACTGCTTTGTCCTTGCGCTTCTTCGAAGAAGCAGGCGTCGGAGCATCCGACGGCATTTTATAATTGCACCGCTTCCCGAAGACTAACCTGGCACAATCTAATCTTCTCTTTATAGTGCGCTTATTAAATCTAGCACAAGAGCGACACCCAACAACGTCGTGCTCAGGCCCTAAACAAGGAATACACAAAGTATGATAGTCTCTATGCGGTATCTGTTTCCCACAAGAAATACAATTATTCACTTTTTCTGACATCCGGTAAACCACTGAGGCAAGAAAAAACTAAAATATTCCCCAACGGGGTACTTAGCCAACTTTGACTCGGTCTGAAACTCCGAAATCGAACAATTTCAGAACGCCAACCGGCACTTGCAACGCTGCTTCTGCATCGGACCATGCGGCAAAAAAGACTGAGGATATGACGTCGGTCATGCGCATTTGTACCCTGACGTCCTGATGTCAGTCAAATGCGCCTTGACCGACGTCAGCCTTATACTTTGATATTCGGGCCGACCGAGGACAGCGGACTACCCAAGTGTAAGGACTGCAGCAATGTGAGATGAAGAACATCTCTGCAAACTAGGTTGAAAAGGGGACATTTTATGTGCTGTAAAATAGTTTTGAATAGTTCTAGCATTCTTAAATTCAAAAAACAGTTTCCTGAGTAGAAACAGTATTGAAAAAGTAAGAAGTTAATTTCCTTTTAAAGGTAGAATTCTTTTGTTCATTTAATTTTGTTTTGTTCTTACCAGTTTTGGCCCCATGCGCTGCATATTTCAGGAATCGAGGTTCTAGAAAATGTACACCTAATAGCTCAAATGAGCTGTTCAACCAAGCCTGAAGGCCATCCCACTGTCGGTCAAAGCTTTTTTTCTTCTTTTTCTTTTTATTATTTGCTTATCCATTGTTCCCTTCTTGCAATGGGGATGCAGACATGCAATGATCTCAGCTGAGATTTATAGGAAGTCACATACACCTGTTATCTACCTGCAGTCACTAATGTGGCTTGTGTGACCACACTGTTAAAAGTCTTGTAGCCAAGTGCACCCTCCATCTACACAAGGCTCCGTCAGCACAAGTCTTGATCCCACATCCTCCTCAAACAAAAGGGTGCCAAGGCTTCATCAGTCATACCTCTGCCACTGCTGCCCACCCCATAGCAAGATTATCCGAAACATAGGCTACTACTCAAAACTGGGTAACCACTAGGACCAGAGATGTCTTGTTCTGAGCAACTAGGCTGACAATTATTTTTTAAATATTAATTCTGTAATTATAGGAGTGCATACCTCTTCAACCGTACCAAATTCCTTGGTAAATATTGGTTTTGAGGGCAAAATATTGGGGTGCCATGAATTTCCACGTGGCCCCATTAATTTCAGAATTTTCCGGGGTTGCAGGGCATGCACAATGACGTCACTACAAGGCAGACAGCTGCCGAGCCATTTCTACTTAATTTAAATTTACCGGTTCATAACTGGGTTATTTCTTACGCACTGTGAATGCTAAGAAGATAGGCTGCAGTTCTTATGCACTGTGAATGTCAAGAAGATAGGCTCCAGTTCTGCAATTGTCTCGCAATAATGTTTTAGACAATGTTTAAGTTCCGATTGCATGTTCTTTGGTTAACTCAATCCAGTTCTCGTCGCTCAATGTGACTCAGCTTGAGGGCTCATGTATGTTTTGAATGTTATTGCATAAATGTCTCATTTTGAATGTTTCAAGGGTTCGAAGTATTGCTTACTGCTTAAGGGCTAGACCTACTCTGCATTCATTTTTTTGTGGTTTGTGTGATCTGGTTCTTGCCAAGAATACTCTGCATTCATTTCTTTTTTTGTGGTGTGTGCGTGATCTGGTTCTTGCAAAGAATAATCTGCATTAATTTCTTTTTTTAGACAATGTGTAAGTTCCGGTTGCAAGTTCTTTGGTTATGTGACTCAGCTTAAGGCTCATGTACGTGTACTGTTTAAGGGCTAGATCCATAGCACTCAGACATGCTCTGAATTCAATAAACATCTCACATTTTGAATTTTCAGGGGCTCAAAGTGACTTGGTTATAATGGTGTACTGCTTAAGGGTTCGCTCGATCCTTAACATGTTTATTCGTGGTTCTTGCCAAGAATACTCTACATTCATTTCTTTTTTAGACAAAGTGCAAGTTCTGGTTGCAAGTTATGTGACTCGGCTTAAGGGCTCATGTACATGCACTGTTTAACGGCTCAATCTTTAACAATCAAACATGATCTGCATTCAATAAATGTCTCACATTTTGACAATGTTTCAAGGGCTCGATGTTTTGGTTACAATGGTGTACTGCTTAAGGGGAATACTCTGCATTCATTCCTTTTTTTAGACTGTGTGTGTTACTCTGCATTCATTCCTTTTTTAGACAGTGAGCGTTACTCTGCATTCATTCCTTTTTACCACCACTCATGATTCAAGAGATTCACAAAATGTTTGGCTCATACTTTGGGTCAGTTCCACTTCAAATTTGTAGTTTTCTGGCAAATCAGTGAGAATTTAATTCACTACATCATGATAACCATTCCGTCTTCCTACCTTTCAGGAACTGCATGGTAACAAAATACTTTATTCTAGCAACTTTCCAAGATTATACAAGCAATGTTTAAAATGTGTCCTTGATTTTCGGCTTTGCGCCCCACCCCCACCCCCAATAAATTTTAGCTTTTTCAAGATTTCTTGTGCTGCACAGTTCTTCAGGGGAAGAGAAGTTTAGTGCTGCTTATGCCAACTCTGTTTGTGTTGTTAGTAGCACAAAAGGCAGTGTACTTGCTTTTGATGCAGAAGGCTGTGGGGTTAAACTCCCATACTATGTAGATGAATTGCTGATACTGTACTGTGTTATACTTTAAAGGAGGTGGATGCTCAGTCCTGAGAATGTCCTCTTTGGCTGAGATACCTAGTAACTATGAACCTGTTATCAGTTTGCCATCCATTCCCTACTGCAATATTACTAGCTTATCAGTTGTTTACTGTAACATAGGCAATTTATTCTTCAAGGGAAACAGGCACTTTTTTTTGTAGATGAAACAATGAAATATAAAGTTGTTTGCTAGCAGCAACCTCTTCATTAGTTACAGATCTCTTTACAGTGGAATTATTTAGATGACTTGTGCATTTTCTTTGAATGCAGGTTTCAATACTGTTTCAATGAATATGAGATTCAAGGCCACAGAAGTTTTAATGTTAAGTCTATTTTCATTGTGAGACTGTATTACTTTATTTACCAGATGTCTATTAGTGTTTGTGCTATAGAATATAAAGAAAAAGTTTTAAATGAAATCCAAATAATCATTGTAGAAGTAAAGCAGTATGCACATTACAGTGTTTGTGGTAAATGGGGCAAAATAGCCAAGTAATGGGACATTGGAATGGCTGTGTGTGTGTGTGTGTGTGGGGGGGGGGGGCTGTGTATAAGTACCCCATTCGACCATGATTTTTGTGAGGGAGGGGAAGGGCGGCAAACTCAAAAACAGCCCTGGGCGGCACAAACTCTAGCTATGCCACTGATCAGTAGGCCATGGATAATGACTTTTGGAGGTCTTAGCAAACTATAAGATTCTTTTGCTAAGATTTGAATACTGCCTACCATTAAATGCCCTACTTTTACCACAAAACCCACATACTGCAAGTCACCAAAAACAAAACCCTAAGGTTCATCATCTTCACCCCTCCCAGTTAACATCATTGCTATACATTTCAAAACAGTACAGTTGTGTACACTTACCATTAATGTAGATGTTAAGAGTATATTCACTGTTGCAGTCATAACACTTGAGATACCTGCCTGCAGGTAAGCCCTCAGTCGGCCCAAATACCAGAGTCTTGGGATTTTTGCATCGGTTGATGTCGCATCTTCCATGACATCAGGTCGTCAGGAGTATAAAACATGCAGCTGAAGCCATTACATCAGTTTTTCTTGCCCCAGATATCAGGAGCACACAAAATAGGAAGCTATTACTTGGTGTGGAATACGTCCAGTAAAAAGTAAATACCCCTGCCATAAAAAACGGCCATAAAGAGGATAGGTAGAAAGGATATAGAAAACCAGGGGGATGGAGGGAGGGAAACCAGGACTGCAACAGGCCATGAACCCTAGGGCTTGCAGTATTTTCCTTGCAGATAGATGGGCTTTGTTAGCCATTAGTTTGAAACAGTTTGTCAAATGGAACTGCTTTTCTGGAGTGATGAATGCTATCTGGGAAGTTGTGTTCAAGCTTGCTCCCAGGAATACAATTTATAGGCTGGGCACCAGTTGTGATTTATTTTCGTTGATGGTGTATCCCAGTGAAGTTAGAAGTCCTTTTACAAATGCCAGGTGCTGAAGTAGCAATTCCTGACTGTCCGCCTGCATCAGGCAATCATCCAAGTATGGGTAGACTTGAATATTTCTCTGCCTGCAGTTTGCAATGGCTGGAGCCACGCATTTTGTGAATACTCTAGGCGCAGTAGATAAGGCAAATGGAAGTGCAGAGAACTAAAAGTGCATACAGTCTGCCCTGAAACATAGATATTTCCTGCAAGACTCCCTTATGGGGATGTGCAGATAAGCTTCTTTTAAGTCTAGGGTGACTAACCAGGCATCCTTGGCTAGCATAGGAAGAAGCTGTTGCAGTGTAAGCATTTTGAATTTTGGACCCACCAGAAAGGTGTTGAGAATAGATAGATCCAGGATAGGGCACCAAGAGCCCTCTTTTCTGGGCACCAGGAACAGTCTGGAGTAGAAACCCTGTCCCCCCTTTGTAATACTGGAACATGGTTGAATAGCCCTGATATGGAGAAGGGAAAGTACTTGCTTTTGAGCCTCTGCCCACTGGTTTGGAGGAAAGTTTGGCAACCCGCTTAGAGTTGGCAGTGAGTGGAAGTAGAATCTGTATCCCTGGGATAGAATGTTTAGAACCCATCTGTCCTGAGTAATGGACATCCAGTTTTTTGCATGAAGGGTGTGATTTCCTCCTAGGGGCGCAAGTACTTGTCATGGCTGGGAAGGATAATTGGAAAGTCATTGTGAACTTTTTCCATATGGGGGTGGCTTACCACTCGCTGGTTTTGAGCTAGAAACACTCCATTGTTTAGATCTCTGCATACCCTGAGACTGTAGTCTTGGTGGTCTGTTCCCCTGAGTTTGGACTGAGAAGGCCTGAGAGGGACTGGAAAGGACCAGTTTTTTGAAGGCCAATGTCTACTGAATCTAGGTGGCTGCACCTGTAAGAAATATTTGACGGTTTGCATAGATTTAGCTTTTTCTTCTATCTTTTTAAGAACAAATTCTGTTTTTGTGCCAAACACTCCTGATTTAATGGAGCATCTAGTAATTTTGCTTTGACATGATCAGGCAGGACTTGTTCCTTTAGCCAAGCATGCCTTCTCTGTACAGACCCAGTGACAGCAGCCCTGCAAGATGCTTCTAAGGCATCAAACCCACACTGCAAAGTATGTTTACTAACTTGGTTTACAGAATGCATTAACTCCTATAAATCTTTCTTTTCTGCACAATCTGGAAGTAACACCATTTTTTGTTTAATTAGTTCCATAATATGCTGCTGGTACTTCAACATGTGAAACTAAATTCAAAGCCATTATGGCAAGAGTTGCAGAGGTATATACCATCTTACCCCATCTATCTAAAGCTCTCGAATCCCTGTCTGAAGGGGTAGAGTTTTTGGCTGTAGTAGCCTTAATGCCTTTAGGTCCCTGGGAAATGGTCTCTGGATCCGCAGTAGGATTCTAAAAGAGAAATTTGTGAGAGTCAGGTACTTTGTAGTACCTGTCAGGTTTTCTAGGAGCTGGTGGTAAGGTGTCAGGAGTAAGACAGGACTCCAAGATGAAGACATTTACAATATCCAGGACAGGGGTATAGCTAGAAGCCTGTGCTGAGGCAAATCTAAAAACTCCCTGAGTCTCTCTTTGGACTGAGGATAGTCCCGGCAATAATCTCTTAAGGTATGCAACGTTTCACCGAAAGACAATTCCTCTGGAGTGGAGGCAGAGGGAATGGAATCCTATGCATCTGAGTCCTCATAGGTAGATAAGGGTATGTCCTGGTAATCAGAAGGGTAATTCAATTCTTTGCCTTTTGACAAGGGAAGGCTGGCTTCCCCTGATTAGAATAATAAGGTCTTCAGCCATTCTAAGCATTTGTTTTTGTGGCATGGGAGTTTGAGCATGTGCTTTGGACGTCAATTTTCTAGGCTTAGTGCGAACTCTGGGCCTGAGAAACTTGGTAGTTTTTGTTGGAAATGAAGTTGTCGATTTAATATGAATATCTGTAGGTCGGAATACACCCTCAAAAGCCGGTGCCTGCACAGCGACTCTGGACCCATCCAAGGTAGAGATAGTCACAGGTTCCATAGTCGAAGAGGCATCTCGCGGCATACCGGACTCCAAATAGGTCTCAGCAGAGGCCTGCGAATCTGTAGAAGCAGACATCAGGGGCTGCAAAGGCACCTCATTGAGTACCGGTGGACTGACTACTAGCTTGGCGGAAGCGTCGTCGGCAGTTTTTGACCCATGCGGTCTGTCTCTGTGCTTTTTCGGAAGATAGGTAGTTGGATGGCTTACCAAAGCCATTTCGGAATACGGAGAATGAGAGCAAAAGAATTTAGCTACAAAAATAACCCAATGACGAATGGTTCGGATGTTAAACAAGGCACAAAACCAACAGCGAGGGACGTCGTGGTCTGGGCCTAAACAGGTGACACAGTAAGAATGAAAATCTCTGTGAGGTATTTGCTTTCCACAGGCAAGACAATTGTTAATTTTTTCTGACATCGGTTAGAGCAAGAAAAAAAGAATCCCCAATCGGCTACTTAGCTTTAGAAGACTTCAGGTCTGAAACTCAAAAAGACAAAAATTTCAGGTAGCGGCCGACCGATACTTGCAAACTGCTTCTGCTTCGGGCTCCTTCACGGCAAGAAAGACTGATGTAATGGCATCAGATGCATGTTTTATACCCCTGACGACCTGACGTCATGGAAGAGGTGACAGCAATCGACACAGAAATCCCAAGACTCTGGTATTCGGGCCGACTGAGGGCTACCTGCAAACAGATAACCCAAGTATGATGACTGCAACGGTGAAACACGAAGAAGACCAAATGGTTAGTATTTACTACAGTGTCTGGGGCCATATGTCTGTTCTTCAGTTTGCATTTGAAAGTTGGTATCCCACAATTCCACAGGAGTGAGCGGGTTTACATAATTATGTATGCAAATTTTGTTAAGCAGCGTACAGATTTGTACCTATTTTTCATGGCCCTTTGTCCAGATTTTTGATGTTTTTAGGTTGAGAGGTATGTAGGATAGTACAGCAGAGTATGTCTACTACTTTCAGGCTGACATTTTCAATAAAAGTTTATCCTCACCTCCCAGCAGATGGTGTCAAGAATATAAAGGACAGAAAATGTCTGCAAGTGATTATATATGTGTATATGACACAGAACACAGAGCATGCATACAAATAGAACGGTTTAACTTACAAATAAGCTTTATGTGATTTATATGATTCAGTGGAAATGTCTGTGCATTTGTAAAGTGTTGGTGTAGCATTTGGAGAGAGAGAAATGTTTCTGAATATTAAAAGAAAGATAGGGAGAATAAAAGTTTAATGGCCCATGGGTATAACATGCAGATTTCTTGTTTTACTCCCAGATTGCATTAGACCAATGCCTCAACATGTAGCAGATTCAATAATCTGCAGAATGTGATACAAATTTTAGCCTCATTGGTGCACAGTAGGAGAAAGCCCTGACTATGACCCTTGCAACCAGAATTCGATTAGTAGTAGGGTCGATGACAGCAAAGGCAGGGTGGATGGGAATGCCTATCCTGGAATACTGGGGAGCATGGTGGAATTTTTCTGGTGGTACTCTGACAGACTGAAGTTCAGAGAGAAAATGCCAGGAAGAGTCGAAAAAGATACAGCCACCCCATACATCTGCAAGCAGAGCACATGCTCAGGCTACTCCCCATTACTTATCCAACCTACTGGTGACATCGGCATGCAAGGGAGGGTACTTAAGATTAGTTAAAAAATGTCCCCTAAAATGACAGCTGGTGGTCTCAGTCATTTGACTTTCACCTGCAGGCCAAGTTCTTCTTCTTCTTTCGGCTTTTCCCGGTTAGGGGTCGCCACAGCCGGACTCTGGTCCGCTAATGATTGGCAGTAGATTTTTATGGTGCCGAGGTGCCAGCCCGATGCCCAACCATCAATGAAGGAATGCCCACTCACGGTCTTTCGAATGCCACACGACATGCAGACTCCACAGAGAAGGCGCTCCAGCTGAGAATCGAACGGGAGAACCTCTTGCTGTGAGGCAACAATGCTACTGCTGCACCACCGCAGCTACCTGCAGGCCAAGTATATATATGAGAATGATCATCCCTCACACCCTGAAGAATGAATGAGTCAGTTGGGTAATGTGAGTGTGGGGATGTGCTTGATGGTCAAGAGGTTCCAGTAGCAAAAAAACTCAGATTTTGTAAATTTTAGTTACACAGGTGTTTCTTCACCTAGAGTTACACGCAACTGTATGAAGCAATTCATTCATCGAAGAAAACTGGTGTAAAGAATTCTGACACAGTGTCATAAATGCTTTAGATGCACAGTTATTGAGATTTCATTTCCAATCTTGTGTTTTTATGTAATGATGGTTGAAAAATGAGTCGAACCACCCTGGTAGGCTGCAGTGCACTGCAACTAGCAAAAACTTGCTTTCCTCTCTACATTTGATAACCTGGTGGAGGCAGGCTGCAATACTGAACTTTCTTTAGCCATGATTTGCAACAGAAGCAAATAGATCAAGAACAGGTCATGGAAAGTAAAGGTTGCAACATGTTTGCAAATTTTCAGTAAAGGTAGTTCAAATTTAGCTCCCTATAAGATTTACAAACCTGAAAAAGTGCCGTTGTCAAAATAACACAGTGAATCCTGAAACTCACTGTAAATCTACAAAAAAACAACACTCCTGAAATATATATACATACATTATATATATATATATATATATATATATATATATATATATATACACATACACACACACACACACATATAGTTCCACTGCATTACATCAACACATCTCAATGTTGATGGCCAACTGATCGACCAGAAAAGGTCGACAAATACAGACGGTCGACAGGTGTGGTAGATCAACAAGCCCTGGGTGTGGGATTATTCCCTTTCCCCAGGGTGATCTCAGAGTTAGTATATATAATTAGCAGAGGAAGTGGGGATGCAGAGGGGGCTAGCCCCCCCTTGCAAAAAACAATGTTAATTTGTTTTTTTGGCTGCATGCGGCAAGGATTTTACTCATATATGAGCAGCTGACTGTTGGCATTTCCATTGCTGACCTTTTGTGGTCAATATTTTTGCCTCAGGATTGTCATACTAAACTTATACATATCAAACTGCAGAAGGGTCATTCGCTCCAGGGATCTTAACCTAGCCTCTGACATGAAAAAGTTATGCTGGAGAGAGAGATGCATCTCCCAGACACTGTCGCTTCACTGGAACAAGCTTCCAATTAACGTGAAACAGAGCCACTCCCTGGCATCCTTCAAACACAATCTAGAATTATGGATGGTGACCGCAAATTCACTCATGGGGTGGTGCCCACGTCCCTCCTGGGCAGATGAAGTTAGTATAAACTACCACAGACCCTTACTCTTGCAAACTTCACTCACCTAACCGCCAACAATTAGGCAACTCAAGATAAATATGGCTAGGCTTGTAAGGGCTTTAGGGCCGTTAGCCTAGTAACCTCCTATGGAACCCATAAGAACCATTTTAATAGGGTAGCAGAAGAATTTCCAGGTGGAATATGATGCACTAAGAGCATAGCTTTTCTGAGGAACACAATATCACGCATCAGCAAAAAAATAAAAATACAATAAATATAGGAAAAGATAGCTAACCATGCAAGTTATGCAACATTTTCAATGCATTAATACAATGAAGGATTATACCTGAATACTATTAGTTGCCTCAATTTTTGATGCGTTAAACACACACCTTTTACCAATACTGTTACAATTAGGTTCCAATAGAGCTGAACATTATGCGTTAACTGTCAGTGCTTTAAATGATTTTCAAATACATTTTGCAAATTACAGCAGAGCATGCGCGCACACACACTAATTGCTTTTAATCTATAACATCTTCCATTTTATGTCTTGTGTGGAAGTTACCCCTAGCTGTTTACATTCCCTCAGACAAACTTCTACAAACCTGTAATGTGTCTGTAAACAAACATCTCTTTTTTTCCTAGTCAACTTTTTCTATTCTTGTAATTCACCACACTTATGAGAAAATGCTCAGCTGCCTTTACTTCTTAAATTAACTTTAAAAATTATTTATAGATAACCATAAGCAAGACGGCAATCCAAACTGCATTTGTTTTGCATCACCGTAAGCAAGACGGCAATCCAAAATGCCTTTGTTTTACATTGCTCTTGTCACCCACTGCAGTTTTATAGGTGTTTTTTTCTTTGACATGGTTACACAGTTTACCGAAACAGAGTATGCAGTAAAAAGTCCGAAATGGTTCTAACTTAAAATGAATGATGTAATGCACATGCAGCTCCTCTCTGCTCTGGTTTTATCTGAAAATGTTGCTAAGGTGAAACAGAGCTGCAGTAGTTCTTTGTACAGCCGATTTGATATGCTGCGTTTTGAAGCAGCAAATTGGCTGTACAAAGAAACACTGTGGCTCCATTTCTGTAAATTCATTTTAAACAAACTTAAATAGTTTCGGACTTTTTACAGCACACTGCGTTTCTGTAAACTGTTGCGATAGCAGTACTTGTCTTTATTAAACTAGCTCAATTTCCCACATAGCTGCTTCAAAACGCATGACATCAATGTAGGAAATCAAGCTAGTGTAATAAAGACATACAGGTGTTTTTAAGCAATTGCGAGGTAGTATGCAGTAAACAGTCCCTAATAATTCCAGTTTGATTAAAATCAGATAATGCTTATGCTTCTCCTGGCTGCCATGGTTTTACTGGCAAGTACTGCTACGGCAACAGTTTACATAAACAGAGCTTCAGCAGTTCTTTGCCCAGACGACCGCTGCTTCAAAACTCAGGATATTTATGTGAGAAATCAAGTACAGTGTTAATAGGGGAAAAAAAAATCAATAACAAACAGTCAACTGGAGGATCTAAGCTAAGATCAGACACAGACTGAACACTAAATGTTATTACTGGTGTAGAGAGGAACAAGAAGGATGCAGGAAAGTAAGTCCGAGTTGTATGTAACAGGAACGCAAATCTGAGGTTGTTGACACTGGGATCCAAATGAGACTGGAACTGAAGAGATACAGTATTTAAAAGAAAAAAACACTGTGGGTGGGAATGAGTAACATAGCTAAAGTGGGCGTTACTTTGTTAGCTGTAAGTTGGACCTAAATTTTAAACACTCGGATTGTCCCTTTAAGACCTGTTGAAGTGGGAATGCCTCAAAATGAATAACTCAACAGGCACACTATGAGAACAATCTCTTCCATTTTGCCAAGAAAAGTTTATTAGAAAATATTGAGGGCTGTATGTTCTACTGTTGCTTCCTGCTGGACCAACAATATGCAGGAGTCAAAGAATATGCACCCTCCTCCCCCTTCTCATCTGTAGTAGCTGGGAGAATCTCAGTTGCCTTGGACAAAATAAGGCTATAAAGATGAGATCTGCCTTCATATTCTCTCCAGTGAAATAATTCACTGGCCAGGTTTCTGTGCAAGGGTACCCAGCACTGATGTTTTAGAGGGACAGGAAACAAACCTCTGCAGTCATTCACAGTAGCCATACTGTAGACCTCCTGGGTATTCAGTCATTAACTGTGCTGGGAAGGATCTGATTAGCTGGTCCCCTTAGGCACAGTCATAGAATGGAATGTAGAAGGCCTGTAAAGAAAGCTCAGCTGGACATCCTAATAGGAATGCACCCTCTAACTTGTTTATGCAGCATATGACAGTGGCATTACCTTTAAAGTCCAGAGGGTTCTGAAACATCTAAAGAACAAATAACAGGGGAGACACCTTTCTACACTCATATGCATTTACTTCTGCCCTAGGAATCCCATTTTCCCTTGTCAGGCAAAGTCTGATACATCTGCTTTTGCCATCAATGAGGCATACAAAGGGTAGCCCCAAACTGGACAGTAGCTGGTCTAAGTTTCCACCACATGAACTCCTTTAGATAGCAGTGACAGTTGCTAACACCCTTTTTAAAGGATCACGATGCAGTTGTCTTAGCTTAACTACCAACAGATTTTTCTTCTATGAGAAACAGCATTAAAAGGCAGGCCAATATGTATGTATGTATGTATGTATGTGTGTGTGTGTATGGGGGTGATGGCCTGACTCAGTTAATCATCCAAATAAGGCTGAATATGAATGGCCTTGAGCCTTTGAAAACGTAAAATAATGGAGCCAAGGACATGCTAAACAATTTCAGAGAAGTGAACAGCACAGGAGACAAGTATGTAAACAGAAAATGCTAGGTTCCAGGCAGAAACCTATGGAATCTATTATCCTTGTAGATACAGATGGGAAGGTAGATTCTTCATACCCAAAGGGGGCAAGATGACTTTTGTCAATAACATGGGGAGCCTAGAAGGTTGAGCATTTTTGTTTTATTTTAATTTAATTTAATTTTTTATTTTTATTTATTTTGAGTTGACAGGTCTAAAAAGGTCTCTGATAGCCATTTCCTGAGAATTATGAAAAGCTTAGAAAATAACCCTTTCCCTTCTTCTTGGGGTGGGGGTTTCATAACAAGGGAAGCAGCTACCCTTAAATTGCAAGAAACAAGAAAATGTGATCTGTATGTGCGTGTAGGGAAGGCATTCTTGTAAAAATTAGAAACGCTTCAAACTAAATCTTATATCCTGAGGCAATTACCTAAATTTGCAACAATGACAGCTGAACAGGGCTACTCTTTTTCCTAGAACATAGGGATGAGGAAATGACAAGTGAATTAATTTAAACAGTCAAAAATAATAAGCACTACTGGCTAGATGAAGGGCCAGTAGACTTGCCTCTTCCCTGTAACCTGTCAAAGCACGTCTACTGTTCACTGGCCTTTCCTGTTGGAACTGCTCTGAATATGATAATTTTCTGAAAAAAGGACAATGAATGGTTGAAAAGTTCCTATTATACATGGGAATATGTGAACAGAAAGCATGTGTCACCATTTTAACCATTTCCTTTTTTGTATAATCAAATGAGAATGTATTGGGTTGGGGTCCAAACAGTAAGCATTAGCCAAAGAGAAATCAGAATCTTACCTTTGAGATCTTCTGGCAAGGTGTGGATTCTCAAGAAACCATGTTTCCACATAACTGTGTATGAAACATCTGTCTTAAATACATCACCTAAACTATACTCACACTTAACAGTACATCTACTAACTACTGTTATAGTTTGATTACTTCAGAAGTCTGTTTTAGAAAAGCATGAGACAAATCCCCAGAAGTGAATAAAAAAACGAAGTAGTGAACTAGTCTCCCAGATGCACTCCAACAGTATTCCCAGAACGATCAAAGGAAGCACTGCTTGAGTGTGTCTGAGAGACTAGTTCACTACATCCCCAGAAGTATCTGACATACTGTCAAGGGACAAATTAATCAAGAATGATACAATGAAGACTCCTAAGATGGCTGCTCACTGAGGTAACACCTTAACTTCGGCTCTACCAGTGTGAAAACAGATGTTCACAAAAGAGAGCCAGTGGAGGAAAGATGGCTGCACAATAACAGCTTATTTCTAACTCTCCCAGTCTGAAAACAGAAACTCAGAGAAGGCGAGTAGACTTGTGTTTACAGGCAAATTTCAGTAAATGGCTAGTAAATGCACTGCCTGGATGCCAGAAATAAAGAAATACAGAAGACATGGAAAAAAATCAGCTACAAAAACTGAAGAAACATTAACTGGGGAATGTTCTGCAGCTGTTCAGAAAAAAACAATGCAACCTTCAGACATGACTTCCAATAACCTACAGGAAGATAAAAGACAACTGCATACAGACCTGGTTAAACTAAACAAAACACTGATGGAATATATCAACACAAACAAAAGGTTGGAAAAAATGGAAGAAACTTTAAACAGATACTCAGACAAGAAGATAAAGCTGCAAAAATCAGAGGTTGAAATGAAGAAAAGGCTGGCTGAATATGAGACTGCTCAAGAAGAGATGTTTCAAAAAATAACAAAATTAGAGGACAGAGCACACAGGGAAAACCTGAGATTTTTAGCTATACTAAAGAAGATAGAAGGAACAGACTGCATTAATTTTACTGGTATTCCACAGCAGGAGTTGTTAGTTGAAAGGGAACATTGTGTGTATGCTCCAAACCTAACTATAAGAAAGCAACCTAGACCTTTAATAGCAAAGATGCAATCCTACCACTAGGAGGAGTTGATTGTGACAAAACTGTGGCAAAAGGACAACATTCTAAAAGTGGGAGTGTTTGTGGAGAAAGATTAACTCACTATACACCAGGCAGAGGAGTAAATTCATTAAACTATTTAGGGAACGTCGAGATGTGGGTGTGAGATTCAAACTGCTGTATCCAGCTGTCATTAAAGTATTCTTCTCTGGAGGAACAAAATAATTTCTTGATGAAGTGCATGCACAAGAAGAAATACAAAAGTCTGTCAAACAAAAAAATGAGCTGTGAAACAGGTGGAGATTCTGCTTCTTGTTCTTCTAGTAAGAAAGACCACAGAGACTGTACCTGTGAAATCTATTCCAGTATTTCAACGGAAAATGTTGGAGAGAAGGAAGGGAGCACAAGAGTTGACTAGAAGAATCAACAATACATTGAAAATGATGGCAAGATGGGACTGGGCAATGGAGAACAACAGTAATAAAACTAGTAACTCAATGTGGGATTACAAAGCAATAATTATATTTGTAAAATATGACAGAACAAGAAAATCTGGAAATATTGGACTTTTTCAAAATTTCTTGGATTTGTGTGGGACTCAGATATATGCCCTACTTCATGTCATTAATGTTCGGAAAAATGCTTTGGGGAGGGGAAGAGAGGGGAGAAGGCTAACTATAAGTAAAGAAAATATTTTCGTTTCTTAACAGTACTGTATTTGTGGTGTATGGTTTTCTTTGCATGCTATTTTTAAGTATAATGGGGACTGTAAACAGGTGCTGTTTTTTTCTCCTCCTTTCTTGTACACATTTGGGAAATATAGGCAATGCAATGTAAAAAAAAAATGGTTAAAAAGGCATGACAAAATTAAATTAATGTGTTTTTCATTCTTGCATGGGGAAATAACTGTATTAAAGACCTTAGAACAAAGTGATGTATATCCAAAGGCTCAAAGGGAACGAAACAGTCCAAATGTCTTGAATAAAACTTACTTTAATGGAAAGAAAATAAAAAAATAAAAATTACATCAAGCACTTTCGCCTGGGATCATACCAGGCTTTCTCAAGATAAACCATTGTTAAAAATTCAAAGCTTAAATACCTTCTAGTCCAAATCATGTGACTAGAACACCAATTAATAAAATATGCAAATTGGATCTTAAAGCAACCATAGATTCTTTCATTTAAATAAATTCATACAATGAACTACAAACCAACAAGGTTATACTAGATATTAAAAAATGTTCACAATACAATCCGTATTAAAAAAGTACAGCAACCCTACAAAACTACAAACCAACTTGTAATACCTTAAAGCAACATTAAAAACTTGTGAAAAATTCATGTGTGCCTTGAAAACCATTCAAAGAATGTAGGTAAAAAATCTTCTGCCTATCATGCACAAAGTTAAAAAGGTTGTTTTAAACATTCTCCATGTTAATAAAATAAACAACACACCCAAAAAAACTGTGGAAACAAAAATCATAGCTTAGCCCTCCTCAGCTTTAAAACACTCGTGATACTAATACTGTCATTCAAACCAGGGGGCTTAGTTGCATTCAATTTGAGCTGCCACCACAATTCCTTATATTTCAGTCGGGCTTCCCAATCACCCCCTCTGCTGTCCTGCAGGACCTGGTCTAAAATTAAAAAAGTACAGTTTTGTACCTACCATAAATGTAGATGTCCGAATTGGATAGCATCTGCAGTCATAACAAGTGGGTTGTCCTGTCGTCAGGCAGCCCTTCAGTCGGCCGGATTCCAAAGTCCGGGTCCGGCTTCGGCTGATGTCGCACTCCACCCGACGTCATCTCTGTTGGTCTTCGGGTATAAAGCCATCAGCCGACGCCATTTTCCTCAGTGTTTCTTGCCCCAGATGCCAGTAGCCCTCTTGCAGGCTAAAATTTGGATAGATGCCAATGTTTCCAAATAGATAGAGGTAAACACAACAATAAGCATGTATGTACATATACACAAACAAATACACCATAAAAGACTCCCCCCCAACAGCTAGCTATTAGAAGGGTAAACACCCTAGGAGTACCACAGAGGGGATGGAGGGAGGGTAATCCTGACTGCAGATGCTATCCAATTCGGACATCTACATTTATGGTAGGTACAAAACTGTACTATGTCCTTCATGGATGCATCTGCAGTCATAACAAGTGGGTAGAATACCATAGCCAACTAGGGAGGAGGATAAAAGTAGATTATGGTGTGTTTAGGATCCCTTGCAGTACAGCAGTGGCAAACCCTGCTCGGGATCTGGAATATAGAGGCAAATTATAATGCTTGGCAAATGTATGCACGGAGGTCCAAGTAGCCGCCTCAATAATGTCTTTGGTTGCCACTCCTCGTAAGAAGGCTGTGGTAGTGGCTGTTGCCCTTGTAGAATGAGGTCTTATGTTCTGTGGAATTGGTTTTCCATGGAAGGAGTAACAGAATCGTATGCAATTTCCTATCCATTTGGAGATTGTCTGTTTGGAAATAGCTTTTCCTTCCCTTCCTGTTGCATAGGCTACAAAAAGTT
This sequence comes from Protopterus annectens, assembly GCF_019279795.1. Classification (NCBI taxonomy): domain Eukaryota; kingdom Metazoa; phylum Chordata; order Ceratodontiformes; family Protopteridae; genus Protopterus; species Protopterus annectens. The sequence continues at coordinate 125,087,917 of NC_056744.1, read as the reverse complement.
GGTCAGTCTTTCTGCTATTTTTGTTCTGTCCAAGTAGTAGCGTAGCTGTCTATGTACATCCAAGGTATGCAGTATTCTTTCCCCTCTGTTTTGTGGGTTGGGAAAGGAGGTAGGTAGGTGGATTGCCTGGTTTAAAGACACTCTGGATACCACCTTAGGCATAAATGTAGGATTAGTCCTCATGGACACTCTATCTTGGTGGAAGATTAGGAAGGGTTGCACTGCCATTAAGGCCTGTAGTTCTGAAACCCTCCTTGCTGAAGTAATTGCCAGTAGGAAAGCAGTTTTCCATGACAGGTGTTGTAGGTCTGCTGTTGCTGCTGGTTCAAAGGGTGCTAGTGTCAACTTTTCTAGCACAAAGTTTAAATCCCAAGCTGGTAATGGTGGTTTTCTTGGAGGTTTTACATTCTTGATTCCTCTGAGGAATTGCCTGAGCAAAGGGTGCGAAAAACAGGTGTATCAAAGCTGTATTCTGCTGAAATAGCTGATGCATGTATCTTGATGGAGGAGTAGGACAGGCCTGAATGAAGAAGTTCGCCAGATACTCCAGAATGTTAGGCATATCTATGTTTGACACATCTTTTCCTCTTTCCGTACTCCAGATGACAAACCTTTTCCATTTTCCAGCATAGTTCCTTCTTGTTGAAGGTCTGCGTGCTTCAAGAATAATGTCTTTAACTCTTTGGGAAAGTTCTGGAATAGCTGCTGTTATGTGATGTTCCATGCAGTCAGTTGCAAGGTTTTTAGGTTTGGATGTATGATGCTGTAGTTGTTCTGCGTTAACATCAAAGGCATCAGGGAATTGTCCACATATTGTTCGAGACATGCTCCTCAGTAGTGGGTACCAGTGTTGTCTTGGCCAGTTTGGAGCTATCAGGATTATCCTTGGGCGTTCTTCCTTGATTTTCAGTAGTACCTTGTGTATCAAAGGAAGAGGCGGGAATGCATATGCTGTTAGGCCTTTCCAGTTGAAAGAGAGCGAATCCACTTTCCATGCTAATGGGTGGAATGTCCTTGTGCAGAATTTTTGAGCTGGTGATTGAAAGGTGATGCGAATAGGTCTATCTGTGGCATTCCCCATTTCTTTGAGATGGTCTTGAAGATGTCCGGGTGAAGCTTCCATTCGTGGGCATCCAAGTGGTTCTGCTTAATATGTCTGCTAGGGTATTGTCTTTCCTGGTACAAATATTGCCTGTAACTGGATGTTGTAGCTGAGTGCCAGGGTCCACAGCTCCAAGGTCATTCTGCATAGGGGTATGAATGAGTGCCTCCCTGTTTGTTGATGTACCACATGACTGTGGTGTTGTCTGTCCTTATCATCAACTGGCCCTCTTTGAGAAATGGTTTGAACTTTTGGATTGCCAGTTTTACTGCCAGCATTTCTTTTAGGTTGATGTGCAGTTGAAGTTGATCCTGTGTCCACAATCCTTGCACGCATTTGTCCAGCATGTGGGCCCCCATCCTAGGTCTGAAGCGTCTGTTGTGATGGTCTGGCTTGCTTGACATCTGCGAAAGGGTAGGCCTGGGTTTGACTGGCATGCCTGAGCCCACCATAGGAACTCCTGTTTTAAGCATGGAATTAGTGGGATTTCTGTTTCTAGACTGTGTCTGTGTTGGGACCATAAATTCTTTAGGTACCACTGTAGTTTTCTCATATGTAGTCTGGCAAATGGAACCAAGATTATGCATGATGCCATGAAGCCCAAGGCCTGCAGTACTTTTCTTGCTGTTAACTTGTTCAGTTTTGTTAGTGCCAAGAAGTATAGAGGGAGTTCTCTTTGTTTTTCTGTAGTCAGGAATGCCATTTGTTTTACTGTGTCCAATTCAGCCCAAGAATGTCCTTGTTTGGGATGGTATCAGCCTTGACTTTTGTAAATGGACTGTGTATCCCAGTGCTTGTAACAAGTAAATGACCCTTTGTAAATCTGTTGTCAGCTTGCCTTTGTTGTCCCCTTGTAGCAGGCAGTCGTCCAGGTATGGGTAAATTTGAATTCCCTGAAGTCTGCAATGGGCGATTACTGATGCCAGGCATTTTGTGAATACTCTGGGCGCAGTAGATAAGCCAAAAGGCAATGCTGAGAATTGATAGTGCTCTGATCCTGCAAGAAATCTGAGGTATCTTCTGCAGATTGGTCGAATGGGGGCGTGCAGGTATGCCTCCTTGAGATCTAGAGTTACCAGCCAAGACTCCTTGCCCAGCATGGGAAGAAGTTGCTGTAAGGTCAGCATTTTGAATTTTGGGACAATGATGTATGTATTTAAGGTGGACAGGTCGAGAATTGGTCTCCAACTTTTTCCTTTCTTGGAACTAGGAATAGTCTGGAGTAGAACCCCTTTCCTTGCTCTGCTGTTGGCACTCTTTCCACAGCTCTCATGTTTGCTAACTCCATTATCTGGCGTAGAGCCTCTGTTTTTGATTTGGAGGTAGATTTGGCATTCCTCTTTTGACTGGAAAAGTGTGGAAGTGAAACCGGTAACCTTGATCTATGGTTTGTAAAATCCACTTGTCCTTTGTTATGTAGTGCCAGTTCTTTGAAAATAAGGTTAACTTTCCGCCTAGAGGAGCTGCTATTTGTTCCCTGGTAGGCGGATTTAGGTTAAGTCACTGTGGTTGTGTTGATGTAGTGGCAGTGGCTGTGTCTGTGCCTCTGTTGTTACCTTGCCACTGTCTTCCTCTGTAGGCACCTCCTCTGGATTGGTTTCTGCCTCTGGAACGTCTATTCCTGCCCCTTTGAAATTTTGTGGAGTCAGGAAAGGACCAATTTTTGGCAGGCCAGTTCCTGCTAAACCTTGGGGTTGAACCTGCAAGAAATCTTTAACAGTTTGAACAGATTTTGCCTTTTCTTCCATTTTCTTCATAACCTGCTGGGCAGATGTACCAAACAAACTTGTCTTGTCCATAGGAGCATCTAGCAACTTAGCTTTAACATGATCCGGTAAAGCTTGTTCCTTTAGCCATGCATGCCTTCTTATCACTGTGCCTGTCATGGCTGATCTAAATGAAGCCTCCAGTGCATCATAGCCACATTTTAAGGAATGGTTGCTAACCTGTTGTATGTTATTTACCATCTCTAATACATATTTCTTATCAAGAGATTCATCAGTGGTTAGTTTTTAGTTAACTGATCCAGCATAAACTCTTGGTATTGTATCATGTGAAACTGACAGTTTAAAGCTCTAGCTGAGAGAGTAGCTGAAGTGTAGACCTTTTTACCCCATCTGTCTAATGACCTTGCTTCCCTTTCAGAAGGAATAGGGTTTTTAGCTATGGTCGCGGCTACTGCCTTGGGGCCCTGGGATATAGTTTCTGGGTCTGCAAGTGGAGCCTTGTAAAGGTGGTGATGAGTATCTGGCACCCTGTAAAATCTGTCTGGTTTGGCAGGGGCTGGGGTAAAGAATCTGGAGCGGAGCAAACATCATTGAAAGCATCATCCACCACAGAGAACAGGGGTATAGCTAAGGGCCTGTGCTGTGGGAGGTGCAGAAAAGTCCTAAGTCTTTTCTGGAGTCTGAAAAATCCTGTTGCTGCCATTGGAACTGTTCTCGCATGGCATGCAAGGTTTCCCCAAAGGAGAATTCTTCTGGTGGGGAAGCAGCTGGGATGGATTCTTCAGCATCAGAATCTTCAAAATTGGAGAAGGGAGCCTCTGGCTGGTCAGTTATGTCTGATTCATCAGCAGAATCATCAGAGGACACTGGCTCGGGGGGCTATGCCCTACGTCTCTTCTCTGGGGGCTGAGAGGCCCTGTCTGGGTGAGATTGAGATCCTCTAATTAAAGAAATTAAATCTTCTGCCAAAGTAAGCATTTGAGAACTAGAAGAGGGCCTGGATGTGGGTGGTTTAACAGGCACTGTTTTAGTAGTCTTGGCTGCTTTAGCCCTGGCGAAGGCCTTAATGGACATGGCTGCTGGAGGCCTAGCAGCACCACGTGCTGGGGTAGAAACATGCAATCGGATGGTGTCTGATAAGTCAACCACCGTAGTGGGTAAAATTTCTGAAGTCGTTTCAAGAGTTGTAGCAGGGGCCTCAGTTGTAGGAATAGGTTCAGCTGTACTTTGTTCAGTTTTCTCGGTTTCGGCGAAACCGAGACACTCGCGATTTGCTTGACCATGGTTTCGGCGAAACCGCGGACCGCGAGTGTCGGTCTTTATCTTTGCGTTTTGCTAGATTGGGTAGTCGGAGGATCCGACGGCATAATGTACGCAAAATCAGAACCGAAAAACTGTTCTGCAAACTCCGACCGGCGCCTAAGCGTTCGTCGGTTCACAGCAGCACAGGCGAACAGGCTGCTACGTCGTGGGCTGGGCCTAAACAAGGCAGACAGTAAGAGTGGAAATCTTTATGAGGTATTTGTTTCCCACAGTTTAAACAATTGTTAACTTTTTCTGACATCGGCTGAGGCAAGAAAGAGTCCCCAACGGGGTACTTAGCTTTAGAAGTCTTCGAAGTAGTATTCGGTAGAAGTAATCTCTGGATCCGACCGACCGGCACTTGCGAACAGCTTCTGCTTCGGGCGCCACGTGGCAAGAAAGACTGAGGAAAATGGCGTCGGCTGATGCCTTTATACCCGAAGACCAACAGAGATGACGTCGGGTGGAGTGCGACATCAGCCGAAGCCGGACCCGGACTTTGGAATCCGGCCGACTGAAGGGCTGCCTGACGACAGGACAACCCACTTGTTATGACTGCAGATGCATCCATGAAGGACATCTTGAGTTGCATATTAGGGCATGTACCAAGATAGTTAAAAATGCAAATGCTTAATGAAAATTCATTATTTATTCCATCTAGGAGGTTTAGGGTTAAGGCCGAGCATTTCTATAACTGTGGTACAAAAGGGGTTGTTTATTTAGGGTTTTGCACTCAGTGCTCCAGTTTTTACGTAGGTAAAACTGAGAGAACACTTCGAAGAAGGATATATGAGCACCTTTATGATGTATCTAAGAAGAAGGAAAACAATGCTTTCTTTAAGCATCTTGGTACATGCCCCAGGTTACAGTCAGGAGAAAAATTTTACAGTAAATTGACTAGTAATTAACAATTAAGTTAAGAGTTGGCCAGACTTGTTACAGTGGCAAAGCTAGTTTAGAGCCAGATGTAGTTTAAGTCTAGTTTTAAATTGGGTTAGGGAGGTGACCAATGTAATATCAACTCTACCAACAGAGTTTGCAAAAAGGGAGTGAACGGCTACATTGATAGTTTGAATTAGTAGTTTGTTTGAGGAGCGAAGCAGTCTTGGATTGTTATAGGGAGTGATAATATTCTTAAGAGCAGGTGTACTATCTGGGTTATGGAGGATTTTCTTGGTCACAATTAGAAGGTTAAACTGGATAAGACTGAAGTTCTAGCCACTCAAGTTGTTTAAGGTTGATGCACTGGTGTGTTCTAAAAGAGAGACCTGTGGCAAACCTGGTGGTGTGATTGTAACATGCAGACAGTCTGTTAAGTACAGACTTGTTTAGATTAGAGAGAAGGGGGGAAGCATTAGAAGTGTTGAGAGTAGGTGGGAGAGGGCTATGACCATTTTAGCTGAAGGGGTTGCGAAGGCTTTAATTCTGTACAGTGACCCAAGTTTTTTATTGACGATCTTGATTAATTGGTTTACGTGTAGGTCAAATTTTAGGTTATTATCAATAATGACGCCTAGTAGTTTTATAGAAGGGTCAGGGGAGATTATAGTCCCATGTTTTGCATTCATGATGAAGGTAAAAGCAGTGGACCTTTGTGTTGGTGAGAATAGCAGCATTGTAGTTTTTTCGGATTTAGTAACAATCGACGTTCAGAGAGCCAGTTTTCTATAGTATAAAAGGTGGACTGGGAAGCAGATCTCAAGTCTACAGGAGATGTAGCTGAACAAATCAGGGTGGAGTCATCAGCGTACTGGATACAGCTGATATTAGGGATTACCGTATTTAGGTAGTTAATAAAGATGGAAAACAGTAGGGGCCCTAATATGGAGCCTTGTGGGACACCAAGGGTGTTAGGTAATAGTTTAAAGAGCTTATTCTGCCAGAGAACAGCTTGCTGCCTCCCACTGAGGTAGGATTTAAACCACTGAAGGGCTTTAGAATCTAGGCAGAAAGTGTGCAGGGTGTGAATCAATAGACGATAATCCAGCATATCAAATGCCTTAGAAAGATCCAAGAAGAGGGCTGAGGATATTTCATTATTGTTATGGTTATTATTAATGGCACTGGTAAAAGCTAGCAGGGCGGAGGTCATGCTATGGTGTGGAAAGAAGCCATGTTGCGTATCAGCCAAGAGGTGATTCTGGATTAGGTGGTGCATGAGTTGTGTATATATTTTTCCATGATCTTTGCAAGTGGAGAAAGTATAGCTATTGATCTGTAGTTGGAGAATTCAGTGGAGGAACCTCCTTTATGTAGTGGGATAACATAGGATGTTTTCCAAATGGTGGGAATTTTAGCCTCAGCTATTATACGATTAATTAGTAATGAAAATGGATAAGCAATAGCATCAGCTGATTTTTGAAGGTATTCGGTAGGGAGTTGGTCAGCTGAGAGTAGTGGGTGTATAGATATACACACACAATTATCCACACAGATATATCTATACACTGCAATGAAAAAGTAATTGACCCCTTCCTGATTTTTTAATTTTTTTTTATGTCACACTTAAATGTTTCAGATCAAAAAATTTAAATATTAGACAAAGATAACCCAAGTAAACACAAAATGCAGTTTTTAAGTGATGATTTTACTTAAGAAAAAAAACTATCCAAACCTACATGGCCCTATGTGAAAAAGTAATTGCTCCCCTTTTTAAATCATGAAGTAACTGGTTAATCACATTTTTGGGAAAGCTGAGTTCAATTTCACCAGCCACACCCAGGCCTGATTACTGCCAGACCTGTTGAATCAAGAAATCACTTAAAGAGAACCTGTCAGACAAAGTGAAGTAGGTCAAAAGATCCCAAAAAGGGAGATGATATGCCACGATCTAAAGAAATTCTGGAACAGATGAGAAACAAAGTAATTGACATCAGTCTGGAAAAGGTTACAAAGCCATTTCTAAAGCTTTGGGACTCCAGCAGACCACGGTGACAGCCACTATCCACAAATGGAGAAAACATGGAACAGTGGTGAACCTTCCCAAGAGTGGCCGGCCTACAAATATTACCCCAAGAGCGCAGCAACGACTCATCCAAGAGGTCACACAACAACCCAGAACATCATCTACAGAACTGCAGGCCTCACTTGCCTAAGTTAAGGTCACCGTTCATGACTCAACCATAAGAAAGAGACTGGGCAAAAATGGCATGCATGGTAGAGTTCCAAAGCAAATACCACTGCTGACCAAAAAGAACTAAGGCTTGCCTCACTCTTGCCAAAAACTATCTTGATTATCCCAAAGACGTTTGGGAAAACATTCTGTGGAATGTCTAAAAAAAAAAAAAGTAAAACTTTTTGAGGTGTGTGAGTCCCGTTACATCTGGAGTAAAAGCAACAGCATTTCAGAAAAAGATAATCATGCCAACGGTCAAACATGGTGGTGGTAATGTGATGGTCTGGAGCTGCTTTGCTGCTTCTGGACCTGGACGACTTGCTGTGATTGATGGAACCATGAATTCTGCTCTCTACCAAAAAAATCCTTAAGGAAAATGTCCGGCCATCAGTTTGTGACCTCAAACTAAAGCGCACTTGGGTTCAGCAGCAGGACAATGATCCAAAACACACCATCAAGTCCACCTCTGAATGGCTTAAAAAAAAAAACAAAATGAAGGCTTTGGAGAGGCCTAGTCAAAGTCCAGACATGAATCCAATTGCAATGCTGTGGCATGACCTTAAAAAGGTGGTTCAAGATATACGTGTGTGTGTGTGTGTGTGTGTGTGTGTGTGTGTGTGTGTATGTATATATATATATATATATATATATATACACACACATATATATATATATTAATAGAGAGAGAGAGAGACACGCACACACCCAAGAGGTGAGTTAAGAGGGGAAGAACAGAAAGGAAGGACAAGAATGAGGAGGACAATAGCTCAGGTGTAAAATAAAGAGTGGGGGGGAGAAGACCGAATAAAACCAGAGATATTTATTTACTGCTTTTGTTTACTGGGAAAGTTCAACTGGGCTCAGGACCCATTTTCAGCGGAGGCCAGGGAGAAAAGCTCCAGTACAACACAATGCAACTGAACACGTAGATAGAATATACTTAAGCATGGAAAGTGGAAGTTTTATACAGTAGATACTTAGAGGAATAAATCAGCAGTGGAATTTTATATAAACAGGCATAGTTTTACAATGGCAGTTGTTCATTACTTTACTGGTGCAGTATTCAGACATATTGCATGTTGCAGTTTTATGAGGTAACTATTTTTAGACGGGATAAAGAGTTTGGCAATAAGAACAGAGGAGAGAAGAATGGCTTAATCAGGTGGGGTACATTTGCAGTTCTAGGAGTTCAGTAGGTGTGTTTTTAGTTGAAAGACTTTAGTGATGGGTATTGTCTAACTGTTAGGGGAACGGAGTTCCAGGTTTTGGAGGCTATGCTAGAATAGGGAGGAGTAAGCCAAGTTATTAGGTTTGGATATTAGTTAATAAGGCTTTGTCAGAAGAGTGCAGACTCCCATTGTTTAAAAGTTAACAGAGAAGGATGACTTTTTATTACAAGGTGTTTTGGAGTGAAGATAAGTAATTTTGATTTGTTGAGGTTAAGGAATAGCTGGTTGGAGGTCAGCCAGTTTTTCACAGAAGAGAAAGATTCTTGACCCAGCTGTTGTAGGGAGTTGAGGTTTTCTGCTGAGCAGATGATGGTGGAATCATCTGTGTACTGTAGTAAGGTAGCATTCTCGTCTGTCAGGGTAAAGTCAATAACAAATATGACAAACAGGAGAGGACCAAGTATGGATCACTGTGGGACTTCAACTGATGGGAAGAAAAAAAAAAAGAGTTGTGTACTTACCCTAACTTCGATTCTGTGCTATCCAATGTCATTATTCATCACAGATGGGTCTTGGATCCTACCTCGGATCCCAGCTGGCAACTAATGGACAGATCCAGGGCTCATGCTCCTCCCCTTCCCATAATCCCCTGCTGACTTCTAACCCTCAGATCGAGTTTGCTGAACAAATAGGAGTACAGAAAATTCTGCGCAGGAAAAACAAACTATCCAAAATTGGAACCATCCCAGCTCTACCAAATCCCCAGAAGGGAGAGGTAAGGAGGGAGAGAACGTGATGAATAATGACAATGGATGGCACAGATTCCAAGTTATGTTAAGTACAGAACTCTGTCTGATGCTATCCATGTTATTATTCTTCACGGATGGCTCAGAATCCCCAGCTACTATGAGCCCTGGGTGGCCTCAAGGAAGGATATGCTGGAGCACAGAGGATCCAAAGGAAGCCCTGTTCTTAGGCACCAAATCCAACTTATAGTGCGAAACAAAGGTGTGGGGATTAGACCACATAGAAGCAGCACAAATCTCTTACAAGGAAAGTTTGGCTAAGAAGGCTGACAACATAGCCACAGATCTAGTAGAATGTGTTTTAACTGGTCTGGATAACTCCATATGCTTACTATCATAAACAAAGAAAATGCAACAAGCAATCCATCTGGAAAAAGTCCTTTTAGTAACCATCAAACCCTTTCTATTTTGAGAAAAGGCCACATACAGCTGGTCCAACTTCCGAAATTCCTCAGTCCTTTTCAGATAGAAACGTAATTGCCTATGAACATCTTAACAATGCAACATGTATTCTCCTTTGTTAGTGTAATTAGGAAAGAAACCAGAAGTTGTACTGATTGACTGAGGTTAGCTCCAAAGCCACTTTCGGAATGAACAAAGGATTTGACCTGAAGGACACCCTTGTCCTTGTGGAAGACCATAAATGGAGGTTTAATGCTTAGAGACTGCAGCTCCAAGACTCTTCTGGCAGAAGTAATGGCCACTAAAATGCTGTTTTCCAAGACAGAAACTTGACATTACAAGCAGCTGGTTTGAAGTGCTTTTGTTTCAAAGACTGTAGCACCAAGGTCAAATCCCATGGCAGGGAAGGATCTTTCATAGGTGTTCTAAGGAAGAAAAACTCCTTTAAGGGTTTGCACAGTTTTGGAGAGAAAGTAGGCTCCTCATTCATGTGCAAGTTAGGCATGACTGCTAACTGAAGCTTTATAGTGGAAAAACTTGCCCGAGCCTGAAAAAGAGAGGACAGAGAGTAAGATATTAGGAATCAGGGCCAAAAAGGGATCCAAATTACTCTGTTTAACCCAAACAGAAAACCTCTTCCATTTACTGGAATACACCTTCTTAGTAGATGGCTTTTGAGAGGCCAAAATAATGTTCCTCACTGGGGAAGGATGCCTGGACTGCTAAAGGATTACTGGAACTGGAGAAACCATGCAGTTAAATGAAGAGTCCAGAGATTGGAAGTGGAAGCCCACAGTGATGGGAAATGAGATCCAGAATGGGAGCCAATATCCAGGGCGGATACCACAGATGAGACCATAAAAGGGAGAACCAGTCCTGCCAAGACCAGAAGGGGGGGAATGAGAATGAGAGGGATCTTCAGGAGCCAAGTTTTCTGTAAAGACCTTGGGAATCACAGGAGGAGGATGATAAACACAGAGGAGTCCCAGCAGCCAATTGTGAATCAATAGTGTCCCTAGGTGATGTCCCTGCTACAGGGATCAGGGCAAAATAATTGCTGCATTTGCAGTTGACTGGGGAAGCAAAGAAATTGCACCACTGTTGACCCCAATGGTCGAATAACTGATTTGCTATGGACAGATTCAGGACCCACTTGTGGGGACTCGAGCTAGACTTGCTGAGCTGGTCAGCCAGCATGTTGGAACTGCTGGGAATAGGAAATGCTACAAGAAAGCGCCTGGAAGACATCGCCCATTCCCACACTCATAACCTCTCTGCATAGGGGATAAGACCATGTCCCCCCTTACTTTTTCATGTACCAGACCACCGCCATGTTGCCTGTTTGAAATGCTATGGTCCTTACAGGGAGGCACTCCTGAAAGGCTTGCAATGTTAGAAGGACTGCCCTCATCTCTAGGACGCTTATGTGCAATTTGGTCTCTATGGGGGACCATGTGCCTTGAACCATCCTGCCCTGAAAATGCCCCACCCCAACGGGAAGGAATCCGTGGTCACTGGGGCCTTGGATTGGGGATGACAAAAGGGCCTGCCTTAAATAAGATCCCATTTCTGAAGCTACCACTCAAGGTGATTTCTGCACACTTGAGAAATCTTGATGGTCATGGACATGGGGTGAATCCGAGTAGACTACTGAACTGCCAGGGTCCACTGCAGAACTTGCATGGGATACCTGTCGAGGAACTAATTGGATGGCAGCCACCATCTAACCTAACAGATTGTAGAATCAGATGGACTGATTAACTCTGTGTAATTGCAGTGCTGTAGTCTCCAATATCTTGTCCAAATGAACTCCGATAAACTCCAAATTTTGGCATGGAGAAAGGCTGGACTTGGGGAAACTGACTGTGATTCCCAAATGGTGAAAGAGATTGAGAGCATAAGAGGTGGCCATTGATAGCTGATGGCTCGTGGGGGCCATGAAGAGCCAATCGTCCAGGTACGGAAAGACCTGGAATCCTTGCAGCTGGAGATGGGCTGCCACCACTGACATACACTGACATACACTTGGTAATGACTGTGCCCTAACCAAAAGTGCAGGTGTCCCCTGGAGTGCCTGCAGATTTTGATATGATAGCACATGTCCTTGAGATCCACCGAGTACATCCAATCCTGATGCTCTGAAACCAGATGGATCGAAGAGGAGAGTGGAGTCTTGTGGGTGGAGAAAGAGATGACAAGCCCAACTCAATTTGGGCAATGAGGAAGATCCTAATCAGCCTATCCACATCCAAAGGTAACAGACATCTTGAGGATCTGCAGGATGCAGATGAATGGCATGACCTCGCTGGAGATCCTACCTTGGATCCGACAGATTTGTGGTCCCATGAAGTGAACCTGCTCTGATGTCTTGGATCTGATTTTCTGGAGGATCTGAAGGAGGACCTGTCTATGACTATTGGATCTGACAATGCACTCTGATCCGATGGTCTGGCAGGATCCAACAACTTGCACTGCATGCCAGATGGATCTGACAATGGGATCGGATCCAGAGAGGGCTTGCGCCTAGACAGATCAAAGTGTCCCCAAGGCACCAAGACCTCGGATCCAAGGGGCTGATCAGAGGCTCTTGGAGTAACAGCCCAGATCTGAAGCCACAGAGGCTGGACGCTGATCCAGGGATCTGCGATCCGACAGCCTCAGCTTTTTTGAGACTGGAGGAGACCCCTTGGAAGAACAGGGTGTCTCTTCCTGGAATCCTGAGAGGGCAGGAGATTCCGATGGCAGGGGCCACCCTGAGCCAAGCCCTTGAGAAGCAATTTGTTGCTGTGTTCCATAACCGTACTGGGATTAATTGTGGCACAAATGTCGCATTCAACCTCCAGGTGGGCCACTCCTAAACAGTAAAGACACTCCTCATGCAAGTCAGAATAAGGCATTTTCTGACCACACAACAAGTATCGCTTGAAATAATCAGAAGGTTTCTCAGCCATAATCAACACACGCACACACAATAAAAAGGAGAGCAAAGAAAAGGAGGTTTTCTTTTTTTTTCTTTTTAAAAGGAGAAAGGCTAGGAAGGGGACTACCTTGAAGTGAGTAATTAAGAGCTAACTCTAAGTCTATGGGACAGGAGGGGAGATAAACTAATTTAGAAATCCTAAAATACAAAAGGAGATAGAAAGCAGACAGAAAATAATCACTTATCTACTGAGAAGTCACCCAGGCTCGGATGCATCCAACACCTTCAACGGCAAATGAGATCTGGGGGTTAGAGGTCAGCAAAGGATAATGGGAAGGGGAGGAGCTTGAGCTCTGGACCTGTCCATTAGTTGCTGGCTTAGATCTGAGGTCGGATCCAAGACCCATACGTGATCAATAATGACAATGATAGAATCAGATAAAGAAGTTATGCACTCACCATGATGTTGCATCTGTGTTGTCCATTTTCAATCTTCCTCAACTATTGGATTTTGATCCGACTCTACCATTACGTTAGCAAGTGGCAACCAAAAAGCTCTCAAGCTCCTCCCTTACCCATACTGTACGAACCCCTAACATACCTCAGAGCTTGTCTGCTGTCTGAAATAAAGTAAGTACTACTATAAAATTCCTAATAAAACAAGCCATATCTGGACCTCAACATGGAGAGTGGTGTCCTTATAAAGTCTTGTTCTTACAGAAATCAATTGTGAAAAAGGTCGGGGGCTGGTGGGTGGGGAGTTGAAGAATGAAAATGGACAGCACAGATGGAACATTACAGTGAGTACATAATGTCTTTATCTGATGTTGTCAATTTTTATTCCATCCTCAACTGTTTGGAGACTGTCCTCAGTTACCTAAATTCCCAGATGGACTCTAAGGAAAGATATTTCTGAGCACAACTGAGCCAAAGGCTGCTTTTCCCCTTGAGACCAGATCCAATTTGTAATGAGATATACGGGTATGAGAACTGGTCAAGTTGTAGCTGCACATCTGTCGTCCATGGAAGCCCAAGATAGAAACACTGAAGCAGCAGCCATGGACCTAGTTGAAAGGGCTTTTAAAGGTCTTGGTAAGGATAGGCCCAATTTGATGCAGATAAATCATACGCAATTAATCAGCCATCTGTCTTTGCAACTCATTTGCCCAATTTAGAATCTGCAAAGAAAACAAATAACTGATCTGTCTTCCTAATTTCTTTTGTTCTATGCAAGTAAAAAAGTAACTGTCTGTAGATATCCAATAAATGCAACATATATTCACCTTTGTTCATAAATTTAAGAAAGAAGACTGGCAGGTTAATGGATTGATTAATATAGTATTCTGACACCACCTTACGAAGGAAAGAAGGATTCGTTCGTAATAAAACTATCATGAAAAATCAAGTGGGGATGTTTATAGGACAATGCCTGATGTTTTGAAATTCTTTAATCGAAGATAACCACTAGAAAAACAGTTTTCCAGGTCAGAAATTTAAGATTGCATTTTGCTGCTGGTTCAAATGAGGAATGAATTGAGGCCTGCAGTATCCCATTGTGGAGTATGGTCTTTATAGGAAGGCCTCTACAGGAGGGTACCTCTGAAAAAGCCTTACAAAGCTCAAATGAAACCAAGTAAGAATTTTCCAATCCAATATGAAAGCTGTAAATTGCTGCTAACTGAACTCTAATTGTTGAGGAGCTAGCTCCCTCATTAAAAACGGCTGCCAAAAAACTCAAGAAAGGAAAGTTGTGTAAAATCTTACCATAATCATAGATTGTCCCTCTCTTCCAAGCTGCAGTATTCTACAAGTGGGTTTACCCTTCTTCCTCTCCAGTTCTACCAGCCATTTTTTCAAAGATTTTCAGTCCCTCTAGGAGCATCTGACATGGCAGCAGGAATGTGGGCCATAAAAGTGACGTTTGCACGCACAAGCCCTCAGAACCTAAAAGAGGGCCCAGTTGGAGGCAGTCCTGTAAGGGCATAGCCTGTCCATTGTCACTCAGGAGAGCATGTGCAGTCTGACAACAGGGGAAAGTGGGAGGGAAGGAATACTACAACATGGAAGAGGAGGACATTTATGGCTATGGTAAGACTTTACACAACTTTCCTATGTTCTTCTTTTCCAATGTTGCAGTATTCCACATGTGGGTGAGTGCCAAAGCTTACTAAGGATTGGGGGGTGGCTTAGATAATGTTTCCAGGAAACCGTGTAGGATAGCCCTGGCAAACCCTGCCCTAGCCATGGAGATATGGTTTAATTTGTAGTGTTTGGTAAATGGTGTGCACTGAGGACCAAGTAGCTGCCTCAAGAATGGAGTTGGCGTCTAACCCCTTGAAAAAGGCTCCAGAAGAGGCCATTGCTCTGGTGGAATGGGTGTTAACATTGCCCTGTAAGGTCTTTCCATGGTGCAGGTAGCAGAAGTAAATGGTCCTGGAAATCCAGGCCGAGATGGTCTGTTTGCTCACAGCATTCCCCAGGGTTCTGGGGTGGAAGGAGACAAACAGTTGGTCAGAATTCCTAAAAGGTTTGGTATTATGAAGATAGAACCTAAGCTGTCTGTGGACTTCCAGGGAATGAAGTACTCTCTCACTATCCCCCTCCGGATTGAGGAAGACGGTGGGCAAGTGGATGACCTGGTTCAAGGATAGGTCATTCACTACTTTTGGAGTGAATGACGGGATAGTCCTGAGAGTCACCCTGTCCAGGTGGAAGATTAGAAATGGTGGTGTTGCCAACAGGGCTTGCAATTCTGAGACCCGTGTAGCTGAGGTCAGGACTACCAGTAAAACAGTCTTTCATGTGCAAAATTTTACGGGAGCTTTGCCTGTTGGCTCAAAGGGGGCAAGAGTGAGCTTTTCTAATACATAGTTAAGGTCTTGGGGATGGGAGGGTTTCCTGGACGGTCTCAAATGCAGTACCCCTTTGAGAAACAGTTTAACAGGGAGTCTGGATGCAAGGGGAGGCTCCAGAGGAAGGCAGGTATAGACAGCAGACAGATATGCTTTCACAGATGAGTATGACAGCCCTGTCTGCATGAGTTCACACTGATAAGACAGGATGAGAGGAATATCATTTTCCAGCGGTTCCAGATGTCTTTTTTGACACCAAATGGAAAACCTTTTCCATTTAGAGAGAGGATTTCCTTGTGTTAGGTTTTCTGGTCTCATGAAGGACAGTGGTTTTGCTTACGTAATCTGCCTAGATGTCCTCATTGTATAGATGTCTGAATGGGATCAGAATCCTATCAGCCACAGTGTGAGGTGCAAGGATTTCCACTGTGGGTGCATGAGTCCCCCTTGTTCTGTGTGAGCAGGTCCACTGAAGAAGGTAACTTGTGGTGACTGCCCTTGGACAGGTGAAGGAGTAGAAAGAACCAGTACTGTCTTGGCCAGCAAGGACTCACCAACAAGAGTTTGGGTGAGTCTTGCTGAATTCTCAGCAGGACGCTTTGTATTAGTGGGAAGGGGGGAACTGCATACAGGAATTTCCCGTTCCAGGTCATGGAGAAGGCATCTGTTGCTAATGCCTTGGGGTCTGGTATCCTGGTGAAGTAGCCAAAAAGCAAGCTGCCCATTTATGGAGGAGGCGAACAGGTTTATCTCTGGATTACCCCACTTGTGGACCACAGTAGGGAAAACAATGCAGCATCCATTCACAGTTGTTTGAGGTGGTTCTGCTTACGTAATCTGCCTAGATGTTGTGTAGGGTTGGAATGTAGGCTGCCTGGAGGGTGATCCCTTGTGTGGTAGCCATTTACCACATCTGCAGAGCTAGTCTGCACAGAAGGTAGAATTTGGTCCCCTCCCTGCTTATCGAGATACCACAAGACTGTGGGTGTTGTCTGTGAATATCTTTAGAGGGCCCTGCTCAAGGTATGGCTGGAAGGCCTGTAGAGCCAGAAGAATGGCCCTCATCATTCTTATGTTTATGTGGTCTTGTCTGAGTTTGTTTGTCCACAAACCTTGTACCTTCCTTGTCCCCAGAGTCACTCCCCAGCCCAGGTCCGAGGCATCTGTGTACATGGTTTGGGAGGGAGAGGCTGCTTGCAGAGGCAGACGGGGATTGTAGACTACCTGAGCCACCCACCATCTCAACTCATGATGTAGGCAGGGGAGCAAGGGAATCCTGAACTCCAGTGGGTGGAAGTGTTGGGTCCACACTGACCGGAGACCACTGAAGTTTCCTCATGTGCATCCTTGCTAGGGGCAACATGGGGATGGTAGCTACCATGTACCCTAGAAGTCTGAGAACTTGCCTTGCAGTCAATTCTTGTTGATTGTACAGCAGAGATGAGGTGGTTTTGAAAGGATACTATCTTTTCTGCTGGAAGAAAGGCCTTCATGAGGTCTGTTCTGATTCTGCAACCCAGGAAGACAAGTTCCTGTGTGGGGTTAAGTTGCGACTTTGGAAAATTGATCAAGAACCCTAGAGACTGCAGGATAACCAATAGATCCTGGGAATGGCTTTGAAGATTTTCCTTGTCTTTTGCCTGGACTAGGTCGTCATCTAGGTAAGGGAATATCTGAATTCACTTTTCCCTGCAGAAGGCGATGACCGGAGCGAGGCATTTTGTGAATATCCTGGGTGCACTAGAAAGCCCAAAGGGAAGGCATAGAACTGAAAGTGATATGGACTTGCCAGGAACCTCAGATATTTCCTGAAAGCGGGCTTTATAGGTATGTGAAGGTAGGCATCCTTTATGTCCAGGGTTACCATGAACCCTCGTGGAAGGATGAGTGGAAAGAGTGAGTAGACAGCATCCTGAAAGCAGGGACCTTTAGGACGGGGCTGAGGCTAGAGAGATCTGGAATAGAATCCTTTTCTTTTTGCTTGTGTCGGAACTGGTTCTATGGTGCCGTGAAGAAGGGTAGTTGACTGTGGGGGGGCTGTGGGATGCCAATACTTGATGGGGGAGTGATCCAAGACATGAAGTAGACGTCCAGTAGGATGGACAAGACCCATTTTCTGTGGTAATGAGTGACCATGCAGGGAGACAGGTGGAAAAAAGGGTAGATGGGGGTAATGGGGGCTGAAAATTTGTCCAGCAGACAGATAGTGCCTGCCCTATCAGGAAAGGGAAGGCTTTGGCTGGAAGACTGAGATGGCCTAGAATGAGGAGGCTGTGTTCTAGCAGGTCTTCTAGACCAGGGAGAATGAGGCCTGGAAGATTTCCAGATAAATTGGGTCTTGGACAGGTAGTTCCTCTGGAACTTGTGAACAGGCGAGACTAGTATATGTTTCAAGTACTGTAATTCTTTATATTTTTGTTGTGAAGACTTTAAGAGGTCAGCCACTTTTTTACCAAAGAGTGCTGAGTGGTCCAAAGGTGCATCCAGGAGTTTGGCCCTGAAGTCATCTGGGAGAGGCTGTAGTCGTAGCCATGAGTATCTTCTTAATACTGAAGCTGATGCAGCTGACCCGGTTGAGGCTTCAGCTGCATCATAGCTACGCCTCAGGGAGTGTCTATTCACTTGAGAGATGAGAGCCATCAAGGAAGACAGGGAGGCTTTGGCTGCACAGTCAAGGATGTTTTCTAACTCTTTAGAGGCTTTGTCCAGGAGAGCTAGAGAGTATTTGGTCATATGTGTTTGGTAGTTTGTGGCTCTAAATGAGAGGGTGGCCGAAGTATAAACTTTCTTTCCCAACCTCTCCATGGTCTTGCTGTCTTTATCAGCTGGGAGGATAGTAGTGGTAGGCAAGAGTTTGGAGGCCCTGTCCGTAGAGATGGCAATGGTAGCTGGGTCAGCCGGAGGGCACTTGGAGAAATTTCTCCACCTCAGGGACTTTATAGAATCTGTCTGCTCTCCGAGGAGCCGTTGGCTGAGAGTCTGGGCTAGTGGGGGCTGAGGAAAAAGCATCCAAAAAAGCAGGTTGGATGGGAGGAACAGCAGAAGGACTGAGGTGTCCATTTGGATATGATCATAGAAACTTTTCAGATCAGACATATCCGAGGATTGCCACTTAAAGTGGTCTTTCATTCTACTAATATTTTCACCAAATGTACCACTTTCTATAGGGGAGTCAGGTTCAACAGAGCCCTCCACAGGAGAACCATATCCCAAGGGGCATGAAATCTGGGAGGAGTAGGAAAGAGACTCTTAAAAGGAGTTACACAATTCTTCTTCCTCAAGGTGCTCTACCCTCCTTTCCTGGGTTGAAGGTCTGGGACTAAGGAGGGGAGGAGTAGTGGCAGAGGGTTCTGCTGAAGGCCTAAGGGCCATAAAGGCATTGAATAAGCTTTGGCTGAAGGCCTGCCAATCTAGCATGCTTTCAGAGGTAGGAGTGAGATGTCTTGTCTGTTTTTTCTTCAAGGGCCTAGCCGGAATCTGGCTTGGAATAGGCCTAGGGTCACTGACCGGGAGAGCGGAGGTGACGTCCTGTGAACTCTGACCGAAAGCTGGTTTCCCCCGGCGTCTAGAGAAGGCACTGGTAAATCCTCTGTGGATGTGTCTGCTCGAGACTTTGTGGCTTCCTCAGAGGTACCCACTATATCTGTATTGGCAGATGCCAGTTCCTCAGTCAAGCTAATGTCGGCTACAGACTGAGGTACTGCAGACAGAGGCGCAGTGGAAGTAGGCCGCGAGGACTTGGCCTTATTCCTAGGCGGCTCGGACAGGGCATCAGGTGCGGCCTCCATTCCTAATGCTAACTGTTAGAGGCGCTGATTCTCTAAGTACAGGTTTAGGGCCTGCAAACGGCATCGTAAGGTCTTCGGGACAAACGAATGACAAATGGCACAGCTCTCATGGTTGTGTTCCCTGCCTAGACAACAATGGTCATGCGTGCCTTTGTGGGGAATCTGCTGACCGCACTAGCACTTACCCTTACCAGATGACATTAGCAGACTATAATCAAAAACAAGTAGGACTGAAAGAATCCCCAACGGGGTATTTAACCGAGTCTTTTTTGATCTGAAGCAGAAGCACCCGACGTATGACTGGCAGCTGAAAAGTCTGAGGGCTGTTGCATGCAGACGTCACTTTTATGACCCATGTTCCTGCTACCACGTCAGACATCCGACGCACCTAGAGGGACTGAAAATCTTTGGAAACCTGGCCGGTAGAACTGGAGAGGAATAAGGGTAAACCCACATGTACAATACTGCAACATTGGAATAGAAGGACATCACTTTGTATGGGAGCTGAGAAAGGGTCACTGCGTTTGTGATGCCCCCAAAAAACAAACTTTTTCCATTTACTTCTGCAGTCTTTTTTGTCTAAACCTTATGGGAAGATAAAAGTACATGTCAGACAGGGGAAGTGAGCACCGGTTGTCTAGCTATTAAAGCAGTCTAAGAAACCATGCTTCGAGCCTGAGGTTTAAGATTTTCAGATGAGTCATGCCTGTCAGGTGAGACAGGAAGTCTGGAATCGGATCAAGAATCCAAGGTGGACAAAGTAGATGAGGCCAAAGGAAGGGGAACCAAATCTGCTGAGGCTGGTAAGATGCAATGAAATGACTTATCAGCCGGGCAGCTTTCTGCAGAATTTGGGAGTTAGGGGATAGGCACAGAGGAGACTGGGGATACAATCGTGGAACAGTGTCTCCTCTCAGTGATTCTCCCAGTAGAGGTATCAGGGCAAAGAAGCCACTGCACTTGCTGTTTTGGGCAGATACAAAATGATTACAAAGGCTGGCCCCATTGACAGAAAACTATTTCTGTCTCATCCAAGTTGAGACCACCAGTGAGGTAGTAAAATGGACCTGCTCAAATTGTATGCTATTATACTGTATTTCCCCTGAATGTGCATTGCTATCACAAAGTGGTTGGGAGAGCTCACAAACTGCCAAATTCAGGGCTTCCCGACATAAGGTATAAGAACTGTTTACCCATTGTTTATGTACCAGACTACTGAAATGTTTGTCTGTTAGTATCGCAACGGTCCTGAAATGTAGGGAGTCTAGAAGGAGTAGACTTATCTAAAGTAATGGTGTCGGAAGGTTCCTGGACACCGGTATCAGTAGGTAATTCAATGACCGACTTGGCCGGGGCCTCCAGGGCTGAGGTAGTCGGTTGTGCGGCCCGCGTGTGTCGGTCCTTGTCCTTCCGTTTTTTGACTAAATGCGAAGTCAGAGTCTCCGACGGCATTATATAAGCAAAACTAGCCCCAAAAAACTCCTCTGCAAACTCCGACCGACGTCTAAAAGTTTGTCGGTTGAAGGAAGCACAGGCTGAACAGGCCGAGACGTCGTGGTCTGGGCCTAGGCAGGGGAGGCAGTAAGAGTGGAAATCCTTATGAGGTATTTGTTTCCCACAGGTTAAACAATTATTAACTTTATCTGACATCGGCTGAGGCAAGAAAGAGTCCCCAACGGGGTACGTAGCTTTTTCGAAGTCTTCGGTAGCTGAATCACAGGAGCTGACCGACCGGCACTTGCAAACTGCTTCTGCTTCGGGCACCACGCGGCAAGAAAGACTGGGGAAGATGGTGTCGGCTGATGCTTTTATACCCCAGGCGCTCTGACGTTGGGGAAAGTGCGACATCAGCCGAGGCCAGACCCAGACTTTGGAATCCGGCAGACCGAAGGGCTGCCTGAGGCAGGACAACCCATATGTGAAGACTGCAGATGCATCCTTGAAGGACATCACAAGGGCGGCCTTGTAGGAGTTGTCCTGATTGAATCCACTAGCAAAGGTACCTTTTGCATGCCTGAGTTATTCTTACTTGGCCTGACATGCGCTGATAAAGAATCAATCATTGAGTTGACAACATCCACTGAGAAATACTCATATAAAATCTTGCTAGGGGACTAAAACTATGGCTCCTAACAATGACTCCAAAGCCTGAAGAATCAAGCGGGCTGAAACTGTGGTACTGTTAACTATTTTTCTGACCTGGAATCTAATAGTCTACACTCTTAAAAAGAGGAACAGAAGCTGTCAATGAAACAATGCTGAAAACTGCTCCTATGAATTCTATTGTTTGATGTGGTTGTAACTGTGATTTGTTGTAATTGATGGTTATCCCCAAAAGGGAGGATGTCTGGAGTACCTGATCTCTCACTGTTATTAGTAGATGCTTGGTCAGGGAAGTTATAAGCCAGTCGTCCAAGTATGGAAACACCCAGAATCCCTGCAGTCTCAAGTGAGCAGCTACCACTGCCAAGCATTTGTTGAACACCCTGGGGGTTGTGGTGAAGTCAAAGGCAGTACTCTAAATTAGTACTGACTGGCTCCCAGCCAGAAGTGTAAATACCTTCTGGACTGCTTGTAAACTTTTATGTGACAGAATGTATTCTGAAAGTCCATCGAGCACATCCAGTCATCCTTGCCTAGAAAAGCCAGAATAGACTAAACCGTGAGCATCCGAGACTGTGTGTCGAACTGCTTTGTTCAGTTCGCTGAGATCCAGAATTGATCTCCAGCCCCAAATACGGAGTAAGTACTGGATTTTATCTAGTCTGGTGGGACCTAATGGATGGCTCTTATCTACCAGCTTTTGTATTTCTAATCCTGCTGCTTTCCTCTGACTTGGTGGAATATCGGGAATTTTGCACAAAGGTGAAGGTGGAAGGGAAAAAAGAATTATATAATCTCTGGAAATAATCCTCTGTACCCACGTATCTTTTGTTAAATGCAGTCAGGCTGCCTTGTGCAGGGACAGATGCCCCACTCCCCCCGACTGCCTCCAGAGGTGGACAATCGCACCTCCTTTCAGGAGTGCTGGTAGGGATCTATTGGCGAAAACATCTCCGGACCCCTGGGTTTGTGGGCCACCTCTGCTGTGTGGGTGCCATCACCCAACTGAGTTCCCCACTCTGCCCGTGGGAGAACTACCTCCACGTGAATCTTGGAAAGGAACCCGGGACTCTGAGCCACATTTTTTCAACCTCCTCTGATTCCTACAGAAATATCTGAGATCTCAAGAAACGCATGCCCACTGCAGAGAGGTTCTTCCCATCTTTTTCACACCTGGAGAGTGTCTACAACTTTAGGGCCAAATTAAGTACTATCGTCAATGGGCTCACTAACGAACAAGGACTTGAAGGGCTCTGCAAAATCACACAA